>NW_024429193.1:58481917-58639417 GCF_017639785.1 Mesocricetus auratus | reverse complement strand
AGTCTTCCAGCAGCTGCTGCCGCTCAGCCTTCTGCCGCTCCAGCTCCTTCTCCAGCTCTTGAAGCTGGGATCGAGAGGAGTGCAGCGCCTCCTGCAGGCGGTCCATTTCCTGGGAGTGTCCTGATGAGCAGGACAAATGGGTATTTACATCACGGCCTAAAGCTCAGTAGAAAGTCAAAACCCAAACACACGTGAGGCCAGGGGAAGGAGGGCCATGTGTGGGTGTGCAGTCTGGCTTAGGGGACCCCACAGGTGTCTGACCCTCTGTTTAAGCATCCCTGCTCTTGCTCGCTCAACTGTCCACCCGCAGTCTTATCAAAGACCAGCACTGATTTCTCTTTTTTTATTTTTTTTTAATTTAAATTAGAAACAAGCTTGCTTCACATGTCAATCCCAGCTTCCTCTTCCTCCCCTCCTCCCTCGCCCTCCCCACCAGGCCCCCAGTCCCCCACTCAATCTCCACTCTGATCCCCAGGGAGGGTGAGCCCCTCCACGGTGGATCTCCAGAGTCTGTCATTTCATCCAGGGCAGGGCCTAGGCCCTCCCACAAGAGTCCAGGCTGAGAGCGCATCCCACAATGTGGGATGGGCACTCAAAGTCTATTTGTACGCCAGGGATAAATACTACCCAAGGCTCCATAGATTACCTAGGCCTCCTAACTGACAACCACATTCAGAGAGTCTGGGTCAGTCCCATGCTTTCTACACAGCCGTCAATCTGGGGTCCAAGAGCTCCCCAGCACTGATTTCTTTTTTATGGCTTTTAGAATATATTCTTGTCATCAATTTGAAAATTGGAACATTTGGTGCTTTCTGACCATGTGACATCTCTCCGATCAAAACTCCTTGAAGACTATCTATGGGGACTCTCCGTATGAGACTAGTGCTTGGGTATAAGTGTACGCATTCGAGTGTCTTACTATTTCTCACCAGTGAGGCTGTTCTCCCTCCCAGAATGTACTGGTAAGTTAACCTCTGGCCTCCCCCTCATCCATCAGCCTTAACGATCTTCCCCAGCAGGGGCCTCGCATCTCAGGTCTTCTCGTTCTGGAGTAACTACCTTAGAAACATCTCTTCTTGCCTTTGCTTCTACAAGGATTCCTTCATCCTTTCATATATTGCTCTTAGCCTTTTAATGGCTGTTCAATAGATATTTGTAAATAAAAATAATGTGTTACTACTAGTCATACATGGATTTAATCAAGTCAATTAATACTAAAGTAATTTGCCTCCCAGGCCACATGGGAGATGATGCCCACTTATAGAAGACCCTTAAGTAGGGTTGGGACAGTTCTAGAGGACATGGCACCATAGGAGGACTGCCAGAGAGCAGCCTGAGTGATGGGTGCAGGGGGATGGCAGAGGAACGGCACCACAGGACACAGACAGCTGCCCACAGCTGCTCTTGTCTGGAGGTGCATGGGAAAATACAGACTCGAATGTTTCCTGCTGTCCTGGATCCCAATTGCTGTGAGCAGGCAGAAGTGGGCAGATTCCAAACTGACGTGACAGCTAGATAGGTAGCCAGTTGGATGGAAGTGGGTGGGATTTCAGAAGGGATGGGCTTCCTAGAGCCATTCAGTTCTGGAACCTGGCAGCCTGAAGGCCAGGGTTGGGATTACTGAGAGCAGTGGTTCTCATCCTTCCTAATGCTCTGACCCTGTAATACAGTTCCTCATGTTGTGGTGACCCTCCAACCATAGAATGATTTTTGTTGTTACTTCATAAGTGTAATTTTGCTACTGTTAGCTACTGTTATGAGTCACAATGAAATGTCTGTTTTCTGATGGTCTTAGGTGACCCCTGTGAAAGGGCAGTTCCACCTGCAAAAGAATGACAGACCCACAGGTTGAGAACCCCTGTTCTAGGGAATAGCCCTTTGTAGACTGATTAACAATGTAAATCTTGGACTGGTAAATCTGGGTAGCTGTTACATCAGCCTTCATTTTGCTTTTCCAATTGGCTGGCGACTGTCATGGCCACGGTAGAAACAGACTAGGAGGAACTGTAGTTTGTGATTTTGCACAACCTACCTCTGGAAGCCTGACTGAGCTGAGCCTGCAGGCTTTGGTTTTCTTCCCTTAGGGCTCTGTTCTCATTGTAGAGCTGAGGCACAGACTCCAGGCCCTGACTGTAGAAGTGGGAGGTGGAGCCTGTCCCAGAAAACACACGTAAGTCCCATGTA
The DNA here is from genome assembly GCF_017639785.1 of Mesocricetus auratus. Classification (NCBI taxonomy): domain Eukaryota; kingdom Metazoa; phylum Chordata; class Mammalia; order Rodentia; family Cricetidae; genus Mesocricetus; species Mesocricetus auratus. The sequence goes on along the minus strand of NW_024429193.1, from coordinate 58,637,233 downwards.
ACAGATGCTTCCCATTCCCTCAAAGATCTGCCGTCCTGGCCCAGCAGAGATCTCTGCCCCGAGGCTCTGCACACTGCTGGTGCTGGGTGCTGTGTGTCCTTCTCAGAGCTTGCAATTTTTGTGTGTACCTAGCACATGCAGGCACGGTGCTTGTGCAGGAGGCCACTTCTCTGTATCCAGCTGTGGCTGCTGTGTGGAAGGGCTGATTGCATGCATGAAGGGTGACCTTCAAATGACAACATGAGGGCGGGGCAGAGGTGGGGACTCATGGCCTCCTAAGCAAAGTGGGTGGGGTGGGTCTTCAACAACCTGGTTCTAGTGCTTACCAACCACAAGGACACAGAGAACCAGCCAGCTACATGTAAGATTAAGGACAAGAGGCCAGGTCTTGGCCTGAGGAAAGTTGGTCTCTAAGCTCAGATGCATCCTACATACAGTGACAATCAAGTGAAGTAAAGAGTCTCAGAGGGCTTTGGGAACTGTGAGCCTCTGCCTAGGGACTATTCTTCAGTCAAGACACAGGCTGGGCCTTGCCTACCACTTTCCCGGGCAGTGGAGCTGAGCCTGTGCTGCAGCTGCTCCCGAAGCCGGTCGTTGACACAGATGGACTCCTCCAGGCGCTGGCGCAGGCTCCGGATCTCACTGAGATGCTCTTCCAACAGGTCGGCCCCTGCAGTCATCCCAAGACATGGCAGAAGCTAGAAGGCTGGTTGCTAGGGTGGGTGGGCCCTGCTGGTGCACACACAGCCTGACCCTAATGCCACCTTCCTTCTGCTCTCTGTGTCCTTTCACACGGGCAACTGCACTTAAGGAGAAGGGAGGTCTGCGAGCATAGGGCAGGCCCTTGCTACACGGGCCTCCATCTACAGACAAAGGGAGCTACGTGTCACTTAGAAATAAATGACAGCTCTGGAGCCCAACTGCCACCTGGCAGGCATGTCCACATCTTGGGTGTGGTTGTGGGGAGTGACAGAGAAGACTTTACTGCCTTTTGTCCAGTCCCTTTATTCTTTTTTTTTTTTTTTTTTTTTTGGTTTTTCGAGACAGGGTTTCTCTGTGGCTTTGGAGGCTGTCCTGGAACTAGCTCTTATAGACCAGGCTGGCCTCGAACTCACAGAGATCCACCTGCCTCTGCCTCCCAAGTGCTGGGATTAAAGGCGTGTGCCACCAACGTCCAGCCAGTCCCTTTATTCTTACTGATATATGACTCGATAGTTTTTTTTTTTTTAGCAAAATCCATCCTTTCCTACCTAAAGAGAAGGCCTAAGGTAAAAACCGCATGTCTACCCACTGTAGCTGGGGGCTGATGCTTGATGTTTCCCTATATTCCTCTTAGTAGGTCAGGAATAAGGAGTCCCCTATGAATCTAGGACCCAGCAGGTCCCAGAAGAAGTACCTCAGGTTACAAGTGGACCCTTTCACTTCAGGTAAGAAATTCAGTTTCTTACTGTTGGAACGAAGCTACATCATGCTATTTGCCTCCTTATACACCTCCACTTTGGCTGACGGAGTTTTGTACTCAGGGCATATTTGAGGCGTGCAGAAGTTGTATCCCATCTACACATTTCCCAACTGAAGAAAGTGCCCGTTCTGTGCATCACCTGTGGGTCTGGAGTTAAGCTGGTACAGCGAGGAACCTGAGGACAGGTCCCCAGAGATGCTCCCTTTCTGAGGCCTCATCATGTCCCACTGGCCACTGCTACCCAGGTATCCAGGCTCGGGGATCCTGCCCAGCTCTATGATGCCCCTTGTAGGAGAGTGGGGCCGAGTGGGGTTGAGGTAGCGGGGAGAGCTAGCTTCTGCATGGCTGCTCAGCAGTGTCGCTGTGGAGGCAGGAGGAGCCATGCTAACACCTAGACAGAAAGAAACACAAGTGAGAAACAAACAGTATCAGAAGCAGCAAGGACAAAGAGGTCACTGAGAGGGGAGACTAGTGGTGGACACGGGGGAATGTCAGTACCCCAGTTCATCGCAGGCTATGAGTTAGATGAAGACTCAAAACCTCAAGGCCGACTTTCACCCTCTGCATTCCCTAGCATGAGACACCGGGAGGTGAAGACTAATGAAGGCTCTGAAAGATGCCCAGGTACATAGAGGAAACCCAGGGGCTCCACCTCTAGGTTCTACTGTTATCCCTCATGATAGAACCCAGGAAAGTTCTAGAAATAGGAGTCATCCCAAAGTGAGGGGTAAAGAATGCGATGGCCACACCCACAATTGGGAGTATCTGTTTGCCTGGATTTGCCATCCCCCCAAGCTAACCATTACAATCTTTCCATGCCTCCTTCGGGGAGATGGGGTATAAAATTCAGTTAGGTGTTCTCAGATTGAAAAACTAACCCCGTAAGGAAAGTTGTGATCTGGACTCCCCACACACAAGATTTGACAAATTTAAAGATCCATCAAACATGTTACAAGGAGGGTGGAGGGACCTCTTGTCTCCTAGGATGATGCTTTTAGAGACCCTGTAAAGCCACAGGCCTCTCCTTGAGCCCCTTAATCAGAGGCAAGTGACGCTCTGCGTAGGCTGTTTCTGGCCTATCTAGGCAGTGTCTGAAAGAGTTGAGACTTCTGCTTCTGTCTGTTAAAGCCCAGAGTAGGAAGGGGGTGCAAAGAGAAACACAGAGCCGCAGCTGAGACCACGTGGAAGGTTGGTTTCTTCCAATGATTATTAATGTGGGCAAAACAGACAGGCAGCTCCCTCTCAGCAAACAGGAATTAGTCCATCATTCCTCCAATCCATTCAGACTCTGGGCAAGAACTAGTACAATGGCCACTGACCAATTTTTATCCTCAGACATACCTAGTTCACAAATTGGGCTACATGCTAAAATCACCTGAGGAAATGTACACACACACACACACACACACACACACACCCCTGGGATACCATAGATTTTTGCCTTAATAGGCACAGATAGGCTAAGACAAACCCATTTTGTGCACAGGGTTCTCCTTCTATTCTTTCCTTTCATATGATCTGTTGATAACCATGAAAAGATAAAGGAAAAGGATGGAGGGAAGGGAATGGAAGCCATAAAACGTCACACCATTTTGACATGGGGCATATTTTTTGCGTCAGAACTGCTGGTGGAACAGTTTTAGGTACTAGCCTATCTGCTGGTCTCTAAAGAGAGTAGCTGTAAAAAATCATCAGAGTGTTGCCACTAGGTTCAACTCAAAGCTCAAGGAGCAGGGCATCTGTATGCTAGTACAAAGGTATGGGAGGACCACACACCAGAGGCAGAAGACAGGTTCCCAGCCCACCTCTTCCACTGGGAAGTTGCCTTGAGTCTTTGCTGCCTGCTCTAACCTCATCAACTATAGAGGACTCTTGGGAGGCTCTGACAAGGCCATGGGCATGTTGGGTAAGCCCTACACTGATGATGTTCTGGAGAAAGCTAATAGTAGAACATGTATTCCCCTAGATTTCATAGCCTACAGAGTCAGCAAACTCCTGAAGTCATGGTCCAGTGGATTCTGTAAATCAAGCTGGGTGCACACGAGACAAACTATCCATTTTTGGGATTGATCCCCTCCCCAAAAGGCTGATTCAAATGCCCTCAGGGCCTTTGCAGATAGAGACGCTTGGCTATGATCTGTGGTCAGTAAATACTCTAGGTGTGGAGAATCTTGCTGTTAATCTCTGGTTCACTCAAGCTCTGTTACAGGCATAGAATGTGACTCCAGTGTAATTCTCAAACCCTTTCTAGTTGTCTTTAAAAATCATTACTACAAAGTAGTGCTTTTTTTTTTTCTACACCTAAAGTGATTACATGCATAAAACCTTCCAATGAGGCACACAGCGGATCCTTTTCTATGGGACCAGGGGACAGAATTCACAACAGTTGTTTGTCACGGCCTGTGGTTATAGCTCTATCCATCTACATGTTCTGTTCCCTGTCTGGGGGCAGAATGAACCTTGAACAATAAGAAAGGGGGGCTCTAGCCTGCTCTGCTTCTGAATGTTGACATCAACCTTTACATCCTAAGCTGAAGATGTCAGGTACTCGGCTTCACTCCGTGCAGTCTGCAGTAAGAGACAGAGCAACCCCACAGAGCAGTCCATGCGTGTGGCCATGCTTTTAACAGTTATGTCACCCTTCGAGGGCAAAGCACACCTTCTTTATCCTGCCTGCCATAAAGCATTTGCCAGATTGCCAGGGATGCACACTAAGCCTAACTCTGTTGGCAGTCTGTGACCACCAGGCTCTAAGTCTCTGAATCCCTCCTGTGGCCGATGGGGCACAGCCCAGAGACAGCAGCAGACGTGTTTCAGACAAGGAGCAAGCGAGCCTTCCCTCCATCTGCCACATGTGACACGTGCCTAGCTTTCCCGTCACCCCCATCAAGCCAGAGCCATGCAGAGCAGCAGCGTGTCAGCCCGCCACGTGTAAGCACACCAAGGCAGCAGAGCTCACTTTCTCCCAGCTGCTTCTGCAGCATCTGCAGCTCCTGTTGAGCCTCAGCCAAGGACACCACCGGTGTCTCACAGCAACCAAGAGGGGGCGGGTCAGAGGGCCTGAAAGGCAGGAAGCTGGGTGGAGTTGAGTGCTTTGGTGCCTGGAAAAGGCTAGCTGGCTTGGGTATGGAGTGAAAATGAAAGCCTAGAAATGAAGAGTTAGGGAGAAAGGAGACATCATTAGAGTGAAAGCAGGAGAAAAAACAGAGGAGGTAGATCATTCCCTGATCAGATGTGGGCCTGTCAAGTGGCCAGCACCTAACGTGGTACAGGCTAAGTCAACAAGGCTGAATGCTACTCCTGAGAATGACCTGCAGTCCTGCAGGTCTCTCCTCCTTATCCATTTGCCAGGCTTGCCTGCATATATATCCTCTGCTCAGCATGCAGGCAATTGGCTACAGAGGCAAGATGGCATCATGACAGCCCTACTCCACCAGGATGGCTATGCTTACTTCCTCAAAGGCCCAAGGATGCTGGTCCTAGCATGCACCAGCCCTTCTCTCTGAGAAGACTGTCTACTCATCCACAACTCCCTTTGTGGCTGTGTTAGGATCACCCTGAGGAGGGCAGGCTAGACCAGGTATTACTAGTAGGTACAATGTGGGACTCTGGTGGGAGCAAACTTCAGAAATCCAAAGCAATGTATTCATTCACATGATGAGAAACAGCCATGGTAGTGTGGCTGAGATAGTGGCTTGCAAACCTCTGAGAAAACTATTTCATATTTTTATTAGCTAATATTACTGTATAGAAGAATGGGCTTCATTGATATATATATATATGTATATATATGTATATATATATATATATGATGTACTTTGATAGTATTTTCCCAGGGGGCTACAGTCTTGTTTGTCTTCCTTCCATTTTCCAAACCCTTCTTCTTTTAAGGCCCTACCCCTCTTTTTTCTCCTTTTCTTTCTTCCCTGTCCCTTGACAGGATCTCGCTACGCAGCACTGACTAGCCTCAGGTGCTGGGTTAAAGGTGTGTACCACCAACTCAGTATACACACACTGCCTTAGTGCATAGGAGTAGAATGATAAACTCTTTGAGTAGGACATGGAAGCTTAATTTAAAAGTCTTTCCCCGCAGTGATCCATGAAGCCCATGTTCAGCCAAACCTTTAGAAACACCTGTTGCTTTTTTCCAGTGGGGAGCAGAGCAGAAATCAATGCCATCCTGTAGGAGGTCTTACGTAGAAGACGTGACTACGTCTACAATACATCATTGGTCCCATGGTGCTGATACTGCATCAGAGTGATACTGCAGACACCCACACTGCCTAGAGACATAGCCCAGGCATCTTTTAGGAAGGCACTGTGATGTTAAAACCCCTGACCTCAGGCTCTGTTTGAGCTGAAAGCATTTAGGCAGGTTATCTGTGCTCTGGGTGAGTAGACCATCCTTTATGAGCTCTTATTCCAGCTGCTGCCCGCCCAGACCCAGAACCACTGAGTCCAGGCTCAGATAGAGAAAGAAAGGGTACATAGCCCCTCTTCCTTAAGACTGGGGTTGAACTGCCCTTGGGATGAGTGAAGGTGGCAGAAACTAGGACTGCGATTTTGAGGAATCAGACCTCATGACACACTACATGAAGGTAGCCAGCCATAGAGGAAGGCAGGAGGTGGGACTGGCTTTTCTCTGCCATCTCTGAAGTGATCAATGAAACCACTGACAGCTATGCTGAGACATGAAAGTGAATGCTCCCCTCTCATTGTCTCCGGGATCTGCACCGTGTACATATCATGGACTACCAAGCCATTCACAAATCCACTGATGGTAATATAAAAGAAGCGGCACTTAGCTATGATGTTAGCTGCATCACCTACGGAAAGAGGTGGTGGCACGAGTGGGGTTAATAAATGTGAGTTTCTTTCTGTTCTTTGGCTATTGTAATCCTATAAAAATGTTTGCTCCTGCCCCCCAGCGTGAGTTAGAGAAAGAAATGAAGATGCTTATTAAAAGGGATTAATCAACTGTTGATCCAAACTGGTTCATAGATCAAAGCGTGCTGCAGATTGCTTGTTAGAAATCAGACAGAGATGGTGAATGAGAATGGCCTCCTGATGTGTCTGGGATGTAATGGACTTAGGCTTCTAACAGTTTCCACCCTTATCCCTGAAGGAAAGCCAAGCAGGCATCTGAGAGAGAGAAGAAGCTCCTGCCCCACTGGCTGTTGCATACCTGAGTGGGCCTGGCGGGCCTCCTTGGGGATGCTCTGGGGAGTTGGCAAGATGATGGGGCTGTTGCTGGACTCGACCTGAAGCCCCTGAGACGCACTGGTTGCTGATGGTTTAGAAGACAACACAGCAGAACGACTCAAATGATGGATGGACTCTACAAAACCCATGAATGAAAGAGAATGCATGATGTTCTATGGAGAGCTGGAACCCAGGCCTTACATTATCCAGGAGTACCAGGGCCAGAGGCTGGCTGTCATAAATTGCCCTAAGGACAAGGACCATTTGCAGCATTCATTTTCTTACTTTTAGATAGCTCCTTCAGTAAGGGAACCACCCTTTGGGTGACAGAAGGAGTGGAGAACCTGGAAATCCTGAAGGAGAACACGTGGATGACCACAGATACTCAGGGGCCACTGTGCAGAAACTGTGAGGACACGAGGCATTCTACCTCAAGGAAGGAGGTCTATCGGACAGATTCAGTGAGCAGTAAAGTTTGGTCACCATCCTCTCACCCGGGATGACAGGTCACCATGTGCATGATGGCAGAACTCGGAGTGACACAATTACTTATAAAGTCAGCAATAGAGCAAGGAGCTAACCAATGGGAGCCTGGGCTTGGGACTTGGTCCCAGAGCCGTGTTCTGTTCAGTATGACACACCCAAGTGGACTATAAGGCCTGGATCCCAAGGTCTCCTCTCAGTCTAGACAGAGGAGGTGCCACTCTGACGGCAGAGGCTACCTGAGTGACCGGGTGAAGGCTTCTTCTCTTCATAGAGTGTGTACTCGCTGGCTACGTCCATGTCAGAGCAGGCCTCAATCTCGTCAGACAGTAAGGACGTACTGCTGGCAGAGCGGTGGGAATCTGACAAGGCGTGGCTGCTGGGGGGCGAGAGAGACCGGGTGTCCAGCTTGGCCTGCAGGACTTCAATCACTTTCTCCTTCTCCTGTAGCTCCCTGCTGAGCCTGGTGGGGAGCAGAGCAGACCACAGGTGAAGCCAAGGTCACCCAGACCTCACTTGTCCTCACTAAAGCCCACAGGGAAACCCACGTAAGCAAAGGGCACCATTCCGTATAAATGTAAGAAGGACACATCTCTAGGTACGTGTGGCGTAAACAGATAGACAACAGTGGCCACTCAGTGCACAGGCCACATGCTGACAACAGCAGAGGCACAGCCTGTCCTTTAAGGCATGGCTACTTAATGGGTGGCCCCCAAAACAGCAGCCGTCTGAGGACTATTAGCATCTCCAACAGATATAAACATGAAAAGGAAGCCTTGAAAAATGTGGAACAAACGTCCCAACATCCGAAACTACGGTAAGTGGAGTTATCCAGCTGACGTAAGTGTAGGCCCTTTATGTGTGTATGATAGATGACCAACAAAACCAAAAAGAACCACGAACACCGTGTCCTTCACCACAAATAATCTGAGGGGCACTTACATGATTTGAGGCACAAACATGACAAAAAGAGCTCAAGCCAGTGGCCATAAATGACCCTGAGGCAGTGTCTTCATGAGCACTACAGACTGAATATTCCCCCTAAGTTGTTGCCTTCCAGGGACCCCCACCATCTCTACCCCTTTCTCTACATATAGTCAAAGGATTCTTTTTTTCTCCAGGGACATTAAGTGACTGCTGAGCTAGCTGTCAATAAAGTCTAGGGCAGGCCAACCTTGCAGGAAGCTCATGGTGTGGGAGGTGCAGAGAAGGGGAGGAGACTCTTGAGACACACGTGGTTCATTCGTGAGTCAGGACTGCCTCTAGCTTACCATCCCCGAAGCACTACTGTGGCAATGACTCATATCAAAAGAAAAGGAAGAATTTGGATAAAACAGTAAGTGTTCAACAAACAAATGAATTAATCTCATTCCGTCTTCCCTCCTGGCCTGTGAACTCGGGGTTACCCTGTCTGTGTCCCCTTACCAAACTGTCTTCTGAATTACCTGAGGGCCAGCGGCTCAAGCCCAGCTTCTTCTTTCTCACTTTTATGATCCTCTGAAAATCAAATTCAGAAAGAAACAGAAGTTAAACAGGTCCCATGTCACATATTAGAAAGCATGGGTCCCACTAGAACACAGAACTGTGATTATGCCACACATAGGTTCAGGAAAATTGTTTTGATTGCTCAAGGAGTGTGTGTGTGTGCGCGTGTGCGTGTGTGTCTCTATGTGTGTGCCTCTTTATATGTGTGTGTCTCTGTGTGTGTGTGCATGTATGTATGTCTTTGTATTTGTGTCTCTCTGTGTGTGTATGCCTCTGTGTGTGTGCATGTATGTATGCCTTTGTATCTGTGTGTCTCTGTGGTGTGTGTGTGTGTGTGTGTGTGTGGTGTGTGTGTGTGCGTCTACCCACCCATCGTTTTCTTCCTTCTTTTTTGAGACAGTCTCTCATTAAAATTGAACTCATCAACTAAGCCAGGCTGTCTGGCCAGCAAGCCCAGGAGACCCATGTGTCTCTGGATTCTCTGGGGCTGTGATTACAAGTGTGTGTTACCATATACAGGTATTCTTATGTAGACTCTGGAGATTGAACTCAGGTCTTCTTGCTTACTGACTGAGCTGCTGCTTCCCCAGCCATAGGCTATGTCATTTTTTTTTCAACCAGCATAAATTAACTAAACAGAATGATGACTTTCATGATGAGACTTCCACAGATGTACATAAGATACTTGGATCATAAACTCCTCTGTGGCTCCCACTTGTCCTCACCGCTCCTGCTGGGCCCTCTTCTGTTCCCTAGTAACTAGCCTCCTGCTTCCATGCTCATTGTTATATCTGGCAGCTTGACTCCTGATTCCATTTGTGAGAGAAGGCCTATGAAAACCCTTCTTAAGGGAGGTGAGCAGGCAGCTCACTGAAGCTCACCAGTGAAATCACCCCTGACCTGATGCTCACAACCATGACTTCAAATGTCCAAACTGGGGCTAAAAACTGAAATACATTTAATCTCACTGATCACAAGACCCTTCCCCAGCTATTCTCTGCAACATGAGACCACCAACTCTTTCACACCAGCCTTCTTTTGTATCTGAGATGACAAGTCCCTTTTCCTGTATGTTGACCCAAATTCATAATTTTACAACTGGACCTCTTGGGTTCTGGGATTATAGGAGTGCGCCACTATGCCTAGCTCTACAGCTGTAACAACCATGCTTGGTGCTGCTCTTGGAAATCCTGACTCAGAAATGACCCTCAAGACATGAAGGGAACCTGAACTGTGGGATAAAATACTGTTGTGAAGAAATGGTAGCCACCTGAGCCTAGGACTGTGCCAGTAATCAACTTACTAGTGCTGAGTTTGCAGGTGAGTCTCTCCATCAGCTGACCCCCTTGGGCCAGTTGCTCCCGGAAGCTCTGGCCCAGGTAGTAGTCAATGTCATTGCTCCTCAGGAGGTCCTCAAAAGACTTTATTGTGTCTTTCGCATGTTGTGTGAGAAGATAACAAATGCCTCTCCCTTCTCGTATTTTTTGACGCAGATATGATAGTTCTCTGGCCTGATCCTGAATCAAAGAATCATATTTTCTAATGCAGGAAAGAGGGGAAAGGAAGAATGGAAAAAGAGTGAATTGTAAGTTATGGTGGCTTCCTCAGTGAGACCATACCTAAGGGACCCCCTGACTTAGGAATTACATTATTCATGGAAGGTGTTTAAAAGCAAATTCCACACTAAAATTCTATGGCACCAAAACATTTAGAAAGACATTGTTCTTAGCTCTTCTATTCAAAACTAACCCATAAGTTCTATGAGAGTAAAGAAAACCCCACATTTTACATTTCATACGGCTCCATATATTGTGGACACCCAGTAGATACCCTATAAATATTTATAAGTTTTTAATCCTAAGCCTATCTAGAAATTTCTCTATCTTCTATTTCAAATGCCATAGGATGCATGAATTTCTTCTATGCTCTGATTCTGTGGCAGATGGCATTTTGCAAGCATAGTAATTACAGTCTCCCATGTTATATGCTCTCCTGCAACATGGCTTTGCCCGGCCTCCATTGGCGAGAAAGGTTTATTCTCTGCATAGTTGTGTCTGGAAGACTCTGTGACCATTTTAACCTGGATAACCTGGGGGCATCACTGTTTTTCAGCTGCCTGGTGAGATGTACTTCCTGTCCTAGATACTAGCTTTCACATAGAAGCAACACTGTGAGACTATCACACCATGAGAAACCAAAGTCAGAGGAGACATTCTTGACAATAAAGCCACATGGAGAAAGGAGAAGAAGGTGCCTAGGCATGGATAAAGAATCCATGCCCACCTCAAAAGGGCCTTTCAGGTTACTCTGGCCACAGCTTCGACCAGACAGTGGCCGCATAGGAGATCCAGTCAGCCCAGAGAGCCACTAGAGGTGGTAAAGTCATCATGCTTTAGAGTGATTTATTATTAGCAGTAGAATCAGGACAGAGGCTGAGTTGGGTGTTTACTCAATGGTTTTCAGCATAAAGTATTAGTAACCCTGATAACTGAAAATAACATTGAGAGCTTAATATGTGCCAGATATTAGATGCACATGTAATAAATAGTTCAGTTAAGCCCAGTAACTGTCCTTGAGCTGGGTTCTCTCTTATCTTCACTTCATAGATAAGTAAATACATGGGGGAAGGTTAAATAGTTTGCACAGTTCATAAGTTGCAGAGCTGGGGTTTCCAGTAAGGCATCCGAGATGAGTTTCACTGCTGCCCGGTACCACTTAAACTGTCATGTTTTTAACATCTGTAACAGGACATCCCAGAGATCTGCTGCCACCATTCGATGTGGCACTGCTGGCCCTGTGTCTCCCCTCAGCTCAGCCACTATTTAAGCAGTGCCCTTCTGATTACCTGGATACATTCTCCCTTACAACTGCCAGAGCTGCTGTTCCAAGCACAGACTTAGACATCAATCAAGTGGGGGCCTGAACAGTTCCCCCCTTACCCAGGCCACGAGGCAGACCTCAGCTCCTCAGCCAGCTTCCCCTCTAGTCCAGTTTTTGGGAGCTGGGCCTCCAGCTGGGACACTCTCTGGATGAGACTCTCCAGGTCCTTTTTGGCCTGTAGCCCTGGAGGGTAAAAAGCCCCAGTGCCATCAGACAGCCACCCTTCATCTTCATCAGTGACACTGCGAGGTGAAGACCCCTCAAGGGTTGCGATGGTTCTCAGCTTCCGGGGTCTCTCCAGACTAGAGGAGTAATCACTTGTGGCCGAGAGGGACCGAACCCGGCTCCTGAGGTTCTGAATGACTTTGTTGGCATTCTGGAGCTGGGCTTTCAGATCTCTGATGTCCTTCCTCAGGATAGAGCTGTCGTCAGAATTGCCATGCACCTGGAACTCCTCCTGCCTCCCCAGTTTGTTCCCGTACGGCTTCTTCGCAGGGGGGCTGGCCAGGACGGGGTCCAGGTAGCCCTGCTCAGAGCACAGCCCCTCCATGAGCATCACGGGTCTCGGGCTATTGTGCTCCTCACACTCTGAAAGAGAGAAAGACATTTTCCTGAAGAAGAGCTGGAGGTGCTGGGGTGGCCGCTCCATAGTGGGGAGCAGGCTGGTCACAGGATCAAGTGCTGGGGTAAAACCTGGAGCAGCCTTTCGTTAGGTCTGCCTGTACGCTGGGCACTCAGGTTTAGCCTTTCTTCCTGAGCAGGCCTGTGAGCAAGGTGCAGTCACTTTTCATCTTGTTGGCTGGAGAACCCAAAAGGCTCTCCAGGAGGGGATGAAGGAGGTTCGCTAGCTAGTCACAGGCCATGCAGGACACACAGCCCTCCTGTGTCCTGTGCCCCAAACACACAAGTCAGTCAGTGCCTCCTAAGTGAGGCATTAACAAAGCCTTATACCTTTAAAATGACCTAAGGACTACAGAACACAGTGCTTCTGCAACATTCCCTAACAGTGCTATAACTTAAAATTGTTGGGTTAAAACAGGCAGTGGTGGCACATGCCTTTAATCCCAGAACTCAGGAGGGAGAGGCAGGTAGATCTCTGAATTAGAGGCCAGTCTGGTCTACAGAGCAAGTTCTAGGACAGGGTCCAAAGCTACAGAGAAACCCTATCTTGAAAAACCAAAACCAAAACCAAACCAATCCAAAACACAAACAAACAAACAAAACAAAAAAGAAACTATTGGATTGTAACAGCATGAAGAGTAGGCCTAGGAAAACAAGACCTTTCAAACAGGTCACTATATTACCACAAGCTGTACCAGGGCAGTGGCAGCCAAGGTGACAGTCATAATCACCATTTTACTAGTAAAATGTTGGTCAGGGTATTTTACTAGAATTTATTCATTTAATTGATATGAGTACCCAGTGAGTTGGACAGTTGCTTTCTTGCTATTTTAGCAGATGAAGAAACTGAGGCACAGGGAAAAAGAGAGTTTGCACCAAGCAGTCTGATCTTTGGATGCCTGTCCCTAGTTGCCCCACTGTACAGCCTCAGCTTCAAGTCTGTAGGAATGCTGTGGTTCCCCGTAGTCTTTTGTGAGTACAAAATTTTAAAAAAATCCAAACTTGAAGTTTAGGTGTACATTAAAGCCCACAGATCACTTTCCTAATAAAAAGACCTAGGTATTTTTCTATAATAGCAGTTATATTGAATTCTTTTTTATTAGCAGTGTACTAGAAGCTGTAGAAGTTCAAACTGGTTGCCTTATTTTGAAGAGTTCTCCCAAGTTCCTGTCCTTCTCTGCTCCTGGGTCTCCTTCAGTCACAATTCCCCTGCCCTATACTCATCCCGGGTGGGAGTGGCCTACGACATCCAAATGCAGCAATATGACTCCAGGGCGAGCAGGGGGCCCCTGTGTACTTACCGGGGCTGGTGGTCTCGTCACGTTCGGCTTCATTCTCACTCCGGCCACAAGTCTCATAGCCCAGGTCTTGAAGGTCCACCTGGATTTGCTTGCTGTCCTGTTTCACCAGGGATTCACCTGTGTTTGGGAATAGGCCGTGGGTGGTATAGAGTCCCACGTGTTACCCCAACCTCAATGGCACAGACCCTGGCCTTTAAGTCCAAGAAATCAGAGCCAGACTGGGGAAGAGGTTTTCTTGGACCTGATGGGAGAAGATACGGCCTGCCATAGGTTATACACACCCTCCCCACCTGGGTGAGCCCATGGTTGCCATGGAGAGGCTCTCTTCTTAAAACCGAGGCTTAGTTGAGACTAGACATGGACAAGTCAGGAATTGCATGTTGCCGTGTCAGGAAGCTCCAGTGAAATCATTAGGCCCTGTATCTATAAAGTCTTAGTTTCCATGGAGCTGAGGTGATTAAGAGTCTTTAGACATCTAGCCCTGCCCTGCCCGATAAGGCAGCACTTACCTACTATGGATATTCTTTATTTAACTAACCAAATTCAGCTCTCTAAGTTCACGTGCCTTATCAATGCAGCACTGTCCCTTGGATAGTATTGATTCTAGAGCAACAGGGAAGCTGGGAGTTTGCAGGATCTGTTATGGTGCAAAGGAGGGGAAAAACACCATGGAGAGAGCCACGCCAGCTTACTGACAGGCCTGGAAACCAGCGAGCCCAGACGGTAGTCTGTTTCAGTCCTTATTTTCCACCCTAGACTTAAAGATGTGTTTATCTTTATTTTACATGTAACGAATGTTTTGCCTATGTGGACACATGTGCATTGTGTGCATGTCTGGAGGCCAGAAGAGAGTGTTGGATGCCCTGACCTGTAGTTACAGAGAGTTGTGAGACACCTCATGGGTCCTGGAAACCAAACAGGGGTCTTCTGCAATAACAGCAACTGATCTTAAGCACTGAGTCACCTCCAGCCCCTTTGCTGTAATGTTAAAACCTTGTTTTCTTCCTTTATTATTAGTTACATCCATGTACAGGTTGAAGTAAAATATTCACACACAGTTCTAAGACTACAGTCATGACTGAAGCATTCACAGGTTGGGGTAGAGAGATAAAAGCTGGGAAACAGGTGACATCACGGGGAGAAGACACTGGTGACCATGAGCTGGTGACACTCACTGAATATGGCCCTGTACTTCTCCAGCTGGTTTGCCTGGGCAAACACGGTGGCTTCTGAGATGAGTAGTTTCTCCTGGAGGTCTTGATACCGTTGTCTGCACTGAGCCAGCTGGGAACGCAGGTGTTTGGTGGACCCTGGTAGGCTAAATTCTGGCTGGTGTCCAGAGTCTTGGGCCTGGGGTTTGTTCTCCAGCTGTGGAAGGACCCAGTACAAGGATCAGGTTACCCTCTATGTGGTGACAGCCACCTCTGTGTCTGAACGCTGTGGACTGCATGCATTCTGTGCTTGCCACAGCAGCTCTCATGCCGTTTGGCAGTTCTCTGCCTTCCAGGCAGCTCCCAGGGAGCTGGGATGACGTTATATTTATGTCTCTCTCTGCAGCACTGCAGCACAGGCCAGTCAAGTCTCCAGAACAGGCCGGAGTGAACATTTACTCAATCGCTGGCAAGGAAGAGGTGGAAATCTCCACTCCATCCTCTCTCCTTCCTGTCCTTCTCAGAGTTCTCTTTCAACGAATCTAAGGCAAAGTTCCTTCCCTCAGAAGGGTATCAGTGACCTCTCACGAGGCCATAACACAGACACTCCGGAACCTCTGAGGAAGCAGCAGCGGTAAGAAGATGGCACACCATTGGTCTGGCCTCCATCGAGACCCAGAGCATCCAACAAAAAGTCACAGTGTCTGAACATTCTCCTCCACATGCTGAGCACCTCAGCTCATAACCCACATCTAATGCAGTGTGTAGCTAGGAATTAAATGCTCGGAAACACCCATTCAAGGGTGTGGAACCCTTTCTAATAATGCTGAATGGATGCCTCTAACTACAGAGCCCTGCTTGGAGCACCAAAGCACCTCCCCCTCAGTCCTTCCTGACCCATGTGGCAGAACAGTGTAACGTAAAAACTGAAACCTCGGCCCTTCTTGGAGTTTCCCACCTTGCCCTGCCCTCACTTACTTGGTGGGTGTCCACTGAGAGGGCTGCCCCGAGACTGAGACTCTGGGGTCTGCGGCCAGGCCTCGTGGTCACATTCTCCTGCTCTTGGTGTCGATGCTTGCCAGGGGAAGGCAGGCCCGTGTTCATTCTGTCCACCTCCCTGGCCAGGCGCACGAGGAGCTCTGGCATCACTTTGCTGCTCCCCTCCGAGCTGCTCAGGACCAGCTGTTCTCTGAGGATGCTGATGATGTTGTGGGCACTCTTGAGCTTCCCCTGGACCTTTCTGAACTCAGCCTGAAGGCTGCTCTCATCCACACCCGCTTTGGCGTCCACAGTCTCCACCATCGCCTCACCCTTCTCCTTGTCTTCCTCGACCTCCCATCCGTCAGACATTGCTTCCCCCATCTGCTCTTTCAGCTCTGCATTCTCAAGGCAAAGGCTCAGCATGGTGTTCCTGCAAAGGGCATGCGGTTAGTGGCCAGGTTTGGCTCCGCCCACAGCTCTGCAGAGACCTTTTCACCCACATCTTGGTGCATGACAGACTCAGAGCCATTTGGGTGTGTAACTGAATCTCAGAGACCTGTAACACACCTCACTCATACATGAGAAGGCCCAGGGAGGGAATGGAGAAGAATGGCGTCACAACACATGCTTCCACGGCTGTTTGATGGCAGCATTATTAAAAGATCACAAAATAGACCCCTGTCTATATTTCTTTACTTAGTCACACAGTTTCACATGGTTTAAGATTCATGACCTCTGGAACACACAAGCAAACCTATGATATCAAGCTTTAGTTAAAAAAAAAAAGGATAAATTCTGCCTATGACAAATTTGTTATTGTGGATTTTATCACTGTATTACTTTTCACTGATTTTAAGTCACCAAGTGATAAATTGGGGCTCAGGAATACAAAAGAATAAATAATACTAATCAGACCTGTAATAAAAATGTAGTTATTTAATTGTTTGCCATATTTCTGGCCCATGCACTGGGATACAACCTTCCAGGGAGCAGATACCGCGCTTGCCCTGTTCATTTGGATTTCTGAGACCACCACACATGCCTGACACTTATGTAAAGCATCTCGATTTGTTGGAGTAATGAAATGGACTAAACTGAGAGCACAGGGCTAGAAGATAGACAGGCAGACAGACAGACACATTCACACCCTAAAAAATTAGTACTTGGGTATGCACCTAGACTAGGTTTCTCAGAATCCTAAAGTTTTCGAGTTTCAAGCAGAAGTTGTTAGGTATGGACTCATGGGAGAAAATACTTTGGGACATAGAACTCAGAGAGATTTTCAAAGGAGAAAACAGTACATGTCTGTTCCCAAAATTAGCATGTAGGAAGGAGAAAAAAGAAAGGTATATAGAAAGGAATATTTAGCTAGTTTCAAATCTTTCTGTTTTATGATGAAGCTCGATGTTTTCACACTATAAACTAATGAGTGTAAAGTTTAACAAGGGACTGAGTGGTAGGTATATTCTATTTTTTACATCAGTGTTTAAGATTGAGTGCAGGGTTACAGAATTCAGATTTTCAGGTTAATAATGCTATAGAAAAATGAGTGTGTGTGTGTGTGTGTGTGTGTGTGTGTGTGTGTGTCCATTTGAAGACTGGAGGTTAAAACTGGTATCTTTTTTGATTGATCTTTACCTTCTCTTTTGAGACAGGGCATGTTACCGAACCAAACACTACAGCTAACCAATTTATTGGGCTGACCACTCATGAAGTCCCAAGGATCCTCCTATTTTCCCCTAGTGCTGGGATTTATTGGTACATGTGGCTGCTAGGGATTAAACTCAAGCCCCAATGCTTATGTGACAAGATTCTTTCCAGAATCTTAATTGTTTTATATATTTCTATTACTGTTGTTGTTGTTATAGAAAACATAGAATATAGAAGAAAGGCTTGGGTGTTAACCAGTCAGGAGGGAGTACAGCTGGTTGACTAGCTCAGTTAGTTAACTAGTTAGTTATATATCTGGGCAGCGATAGTGCACATTAGTATACCAAATTAAGAGCAGATTAGTATCAAAGGTGGTCATTACCTAACACCATTAACCTTTCTCTAAAGAGTTTATAAAAACATGAAGGCATGGAGCCTGTGCTGTGCATAACCCAGGTCAGCTCCGATGTCTTGGATGGAGCAAGGTGAGCTCGTGGCTGAGGTCACTCGTCATCCTGGGAAAAGTTGGGGCATACCTGATGTGGGACACAGAGGAGAATCCTGCTTCCTCGATTTGAGCCTTCAGCTCCTTGAGTTCCCCCTCAGCTTTTCTCTTCTCCTCTAAGTGCTGGTGGACTTCAGCCCTCAGGTGGAGCAGTTCTTCCTGAAGACACCTGTTACTGTCCCCTCCTGCCGGGGAAGGGGGCTGAAGACATATGTTCTGGGTCTCCATGGTCACCAGGCTTTTCTCCAAGGCCACCTTGATGAGCTGAAAGAAACCATGGTTTAAAGACGTTAGGTCACTGAAGGGGACCCAAGAGCACAGGCAAAGGCAGCTCCTGATGGAAACAAAAGACGAAACTCAATGATGCTCTCTTCAAGTCAGTCTTAAGGGCCCTGGGGTTGGTTTGGGAAGCAAAGACCCCATGTAGTGAGTGATGTAGTGAGTGGGAAGAACTTGCCGTCTGAGGAAGGAGAGAGTCCAGAGATGGAGAGAAACACACACACACACACACACACACACACACACACACACACACACACACACACACCGAATGCAAACAAATGAGGTTTAATCTGGTCTATATCTGCCAATATTGTGGTGCTTCCCTTCATAGGGGTATAGGGTCCCCCAAAAGTCTGCTTCAAAGTCAGAAAGCTTTACTGACCCCAGAGCACTGGATGATTGACTGTGAGGGTCGTGGCTCAGGATGCTAGGACTCAATGGCTAAACCCCTGCCTGCAACTGAGACTCAAAAGATGAAGACTCAGAGTGCCTGCAGCCACTCCCAGAATTAAAATATGGAGCTAGAGGTAGAGCAAAGCAAGGCCAATTCCACTGACAGCAGGAGAATCACCTATAATCACAGAGTTTGAGCTTAAGACACCCTACTGGACATCTTGATTAACATCTTGTGCCAATTCTGTCAGCTAAATTCTATAAATCTGAGCATGTGAGAAGAAAACAAAGTTGAAGATTTCACAGTGTCTTTCTTCTCCCAAATGTTTCATCTAAAACAGATTTTAAAGTGCTTTTCCCAAGTGGAAGGTTGGGAGTGACTTGTTTATCAATACATGCTAGGTTTATCTCTAACTATTTTCTGCACTTTTATAAGGGTATTAATACAACTCAGAATTTGGGTATGATGACCTACACAGCATATGACTACTTTAATATGAGGATTTCTTCCACCTTCCTCCCTCCCTACCTTTTGAAACAGGACCTTGCCTTACAGCTCATATTGGCCTCAATCGTGCTAATATCCCAGGCTGTCCTTGAACTCTTGGTTCTCCTAGCTTATCCTCCTCGGTGGTAGGTTTATAAACAGGTGCTACAGCACATGTCTCAACAATACTCTCCATACTTCCCAGTCACATTGACTTCTTTTTCCTCTCAGTATACTGTTTGAAGTTATACTCAATTTCAGGTCAATTTTGACTGTCACCTTTCACGCCTCCACATAGGAATTTCTGTGTTATGCTATTTTCTTTTATCTCTATGTTTGTCACTTATAAATTTATTCTGGTCATATATCATCATGTACCAATTACATAGCCACTAAAATAGCTAATGTGCATCTCTATAACCCATGTAGTGGTCACCTGACTAGAGAATGATTCACACAATGAATTATATGTTCTATAAATTCATCTAGGTCACTAACATATTGAGCACAATAGGACCCAGAGCAAGGTAAATGGGTCAGTGATTGGTAGAGCAGCTTGGGTAGTCACAAAGCTGTTGACTTTTGCTCTTCCTCATAACAAAGCTAGGTCATGCCTGTACTGTATGTTTGTGGTAGTGCTCATTCATAGCACACGTGTAATGGTATTTAGAGCCACAGCAATTGAAACTGTCAAGTGATACACAGTCATATAGAACATAGTCCTAGACACAGCTACTCAGTCTTTAGGCATTCAATCCCATCCAGGCTTTGAGAGTCCAGCAGTGATCAGACAATAGACAATGTCTGTCTGTAAGACTGCTGCCTAGAATAGTCAGCTGCTGCCATCTCCATGTGTTGTTACCCAGCAACTGTAATAGAATAAAGGACTGGGTATTGGACAGGACCCTTTTTAAGACTTATTACCACAACTTTCACTTAACTATGTTATGTGCCAGGAATGGTGGCCCATGCTTGTAATTCTAGCACCTGGGAGGCTGAGGCAGGAAACTAGAAGCAAGGCTGGCCTGGGCTACATAGTGAGGCCACTTCAAAAGCCCCCCACATAATGAATAGGTAGACAAAAATACACAAGTAAACTTTGTGATGTCACCTCTCTATATAAACCATTTGCAATGAACATAACTAAAATCATCATCACACTTGAATATGGACACAATTTCTTAACTCTTTTCTTAACCATGAGTGTTGTTTATGCTTAAAAATCACCCAGCTTTAATGAGGTCTACCCACTGTTAAAACACCTTCCTGTGTGTGTATTCAATTGGTTTCAGCATACTTATTTTATTTTAAAGGGAAATATTTTGATTCATGAAATATGGATGCCAGAATGACCTGAAGAGTCATTAGGCCTGATTTCTTATTTTAAAATAAGAAGGCAAATCATCACATAGACACAGAGGTGTCCAATCTTATGATGTGGTAATGTGACATTATAATCTACAAATGTGCAGGGCTGCATTCACAGACATTCCAGAGCACATGGGGCCATAGGTTGAATGTATCTGGTAGATTTGGCCATTATCAGCCTAATTGGAGTTTTCACAGCTCTGAAAGGAAGCCCCCCCAACTTTATAATTTAAATGTAAACATATGAAACGTGAGTTAGGATCTAGACTCATTAGCTTTCACTGTCTATGAAAAGCAAATATTCCTGTTCTTTTCCTCAATAAAACTCCTATCCAGTGTGAGCAAGGCTAGTGTGACTCCTTTGGGTCCGGTTAAGTTACAATTCTCTTACTGCTTTTCTCTTATCACCTAACTCACGTGTGCAACTTGACTCTGTTTCAGGGGCCAACTTCAGAGTTGCACTCTCGCTTGAATGGAGCTGTTTCGTTTTCACCCTCTCTCTTCATAGTTCCCACAGCGAAGGTCAGTTTTCAGACAATATTAAAGATATTCAGAAGTCATCATTTCTCAAATAATCAAGTGTCAGTCACCACCAGGAAAACAAACAACACAACCACAGGGAGCTGTCACCTCACATGTATGAGAATGTGTTGTATGTATTTTAAGAGTGACAACATGCATGAGGTACTGAGCCCTCTCCTCAGAACAACAACAACAAAATGGAAGAAGAAAGAAAAGAAAGGAATAAAGGAAAGAATAAAGAAAAAAGGATGCTAAATTAGTATGCAATTATAGAAATGGTGTGACAAGTAGTTAAAAAAAAAACTAGACAGAACTACTATATGACCCCGGATTTCCACTTCTGGGTGTATACTTCCAAAGAAACTGAAATCAGTGTGTGAACTGGTGCTCACACATGCCACAATATGCAGTTAACCTGGGTGTCTATGAATGTGAGAGTAAATTACATAGAATGAAAACTACTGGTCTTGAAAGGAGCAGCTACCCTGTTGTTTGCTTAAATCTGAGAACATTAGGCTGTGTGGGATAAAGCTGCTCACAGAAAACAAATGCCACACCACCTTCCTTCTGTGACTTACATGTGAGCTCTAACAAAGTTGAGCTAACTGAAGTAGAAAGAAGAATGGTTGGTGGACACCAGAGCCTGGGGTGATACAACAGGGACTTGAGAAGTCACAAAGCTTACCCAGTCAGAAGAAACAGGCTTTGAGGTCATTTGTTCCTAGGTAACTACAGTCAGCAGTAAGTATATTTTAAAATAACTAGGTAAATTTCAAATATCTCACCATCACAAAATAAAAGGAGGCAAGGCACTGATGTATTAATTAACTAGGCTTAATTATTTCACTATATATGTGTGTATTAAATCATATTGTACTCTATGCATTTAATTATGATTTGATAATAAAATATTAGTATTTTAAAAATGGTTTTTCTCTTTTCCCTTCAGGTTTACTGCAGTGATCTTTTTGCATTTGGAAGCTGATTACTGATGAACTTTCCTGCACTGAATATGCTCAGTTGAATAGCTGACTGCTCTCCAGTGTCCTTTGTATCTCTCATTCGTTTATTACAGACCTTACAACTTTCTGAGATTGGAATTTTGTGGATAATATCTAAGGAAAATTACCACCATGGTCAGGCGTGGTGCTCTGTAAGGCAAGTGACTTCCTAGAAATGAGGAGACAAAGCTGGATGTGTTTGCCAGGGGACGTGTGTATATGGCTGTGTTAAGAAGGGAGTGTGTCAGCTGGACAGTGGTGGTGCACGCCTTTAATCCCAGCACTCGGGAGGCAGGGGCAGGCGGATCTCTGTGAGTTCGAGGCCAGCCTGGTCTACAGAATGAGTTTGAGGACAGCCATAGCTATACAGAGAAACCCTGTATCAAAAACAAAACAAACAAAAAAGAAGAAGGGAGTGTGGGAGCTCATCTCCCAAAGCTACAAAGAGGAAGAGCTCAGAGTCTAATCCTAAAGGGAAACCAGCAAACAGACCTTTAGAATCTAGACACACGGCAGTTATGGCAAAGCAAGCTTTATTTAATGGGTAACAGGAGAGTCACAACTCAAACTCAGCAAAAGATGACATGAACTCACAGAGGCTTCACATCCAGTGATGTCATACACCAAGGTTCTTCCCACTCAAAGCTGGGAATCAGTTGCCAAGGTGACAGGAAGAAAATGGCGCTTACCCCAAAGATTCTTCGTCCATGAGGCATACACTTCTGTCTATTAAGAATAAAACCCTGATCTGAAGGTTTGCTAACTTACAATTACACCGAGTATTTCCTATGCCAAGTACCAAGACAAGCGCTGTGATGTGTGGGGGTGAAAGTCTACTCCTGGGTGGGACTGACCTTCTCAAGGTAGAGTCCTATCATCTTCTCAGGGTGAGGCTACGGGAAAGGAGGCTGGGGAGGAAGTGACTTTACAAACCAGTTTGCCTGCAAGACTTGCAGCACCAGGATAGTTAGAGCATGGCGATCAGGATCTGATGGCCATGGTATCTGTGTCTTCTGTTTATTTAATCTGAAGTTATTCCTGCCCCACAGCTGTTACAGCCACTGTGTCCAACCAATATCCCAATCTGTTTAGAGTAGATTTCTGTTCATCCTGCAAATTCTCTCACCCAAGATCCTTGATGAAATCAGGGAGGCAGGGGCAGAGACATCTGTGTATCGAAGCAGTGGTATATCTAATTAAAACTGTAGTCTGTTAGTCCATGAGGAGGGCTCAGAAGAAGCAAATAGAGAAGTACAGCTAACCTCAAGGGAAAGTGGAGGGTAGTCATGGCTATAACAACAAAAAGGAGGTCCTGACAGAGAGTCTGGTGATGTCTGGTGTCCCAGACAAACTCAGGTCCTCAAGAGCCCAAAATGATGCTAAATCCTACTCGGTTTGGGCTCTGTTCACTTGGCCTCTTCTTATCAATTCAATGGCTGTCTCCTCTTTCTCTTATGCAGGAAATGTACAGGCAGATCCAGGAAGCCCCATTTTCCCTACAGGTGTTCCTGGTAGCCCCAGGAAGACATCACTAAAAAGCCCAGCTTCTTTCTTTCTTTTTTTTTTTTTTTTTTTTTTTTGGTTTTTCGAGACAGGGTTTCCCTGTGGCTTTGGAGGCTGTCCTGGAACTCGCTTGGTAGACCAGGCTGGTCTCGAACTCACAGTGATCCGCCTGCCTCTGCCTCCCGAGTGCTGGGATTAAAGGCGTGCGCCACCAACGCCCGGCTGCCCAGCTTCTTTCTAGCAATGATCCACATTTCCTACAACAACTTAAGAGCCACTGGCCTTTAACGTGACTGCTGAATGGGGCAAGGTGGAGCCACTCAGTTCCAATGAGTGCTAAGAACACTAAGGGTGACTTAACCTCTGAGGTCCAGGACATTTACTCTTAGGCTTGAGACATTACTCTTCTCTGATGGTGGGTCAGTGACAAATTCTGAGACTTGGCAGGACTGGCTATTGGGTAGCCTGTCAGAAGACAGAACAAAGCTTCTCTTCTATTTCATCGAGAGAGATCCCTGATTTGGAGACATTCCAATCCCCTGGGAGTTTCTCAGACAAGTACTCTTGTCAAGCAGGCCCTAGGCCTTGCTATCCCCCCAGGCAGCCCTTCCATGTCTCTCTGTCTTCTGTTTTGTGTTTCAGTCATAAAGGCCAAAGAGAGGAAGCATCCATAGTCTTGTAAGTAATGATTCTTCTGAAGCTAAAGCTACAGACAGGAAATAGTGACCAAGGTGGGTACGAAGGGATAGGAAGCAGAAATAAGAAGTAGAAGTAGTAAAAACAAACGAACAGAAAAAAGATCAAGGAAAAACAGGGAGCAGGCCAGGGGGTGGGTGACATAAAAGGTGTCTTCTCCCTCCCAGCGCACGGTGACTGAAGGCGAGGGTCAGAGCTGCGAAAGCCTCACACCTGACACTGACTTACTGGCTGGTGGCTGTTGTGGGCAGCCTCCTCCTCGATGCTGTCTGTGAACTCTGTGCTTGTATCTTCAGGGTCACCGCCTGCAGCAGCACCTGGAAGAAAGTCCAGAAGAGAAAGGTGACTCCTTCACAGACGGCTTCCAGACGGCAGGCACGATCACACGCTTGCCATCTACCTCTGGTTTTTTTCTGTTCTTCATACTCTTGGCCAGCGGCAGGGAAAACAGAACCAAGCCTTCTCCTGTGCAAATGGTACTTTCTTCCAAATAGTTCAGCCTAAGCCTTAAGGCAAGCTCACTTTGACTATCCTGCTACACTTTAGATGCCTTTAGAGTGTCTGTTCTTCTCCCCCATCTCAATGAATTCTCCATTCTGTTCAAACACTAACGTTCTCTTACCACAGCTAGACATCACTAACCTTTCTGCCAACACTGACTGCTGAGCAGGCCCATTATTTCCTGCTATGGGGCAGCTCCTCTCACCCTCTTCCATGGTTGGGTAGGGTTGTCCACAGGATGACAGTATCTCTGAGGAACTCATCTCTGGGATCTATGTCTCACAGAGGTCAGGATGTGAGGTACAGAATGACCCAGGGGCTTTCTGACTCCTCCATCTCACCAGCCCTCCTCTACAACTCTCTCTCTTTTAGTGCCAGCATTCGTTGCCTGGAAGACTCTGTATTGCTCTGCTCGAATGACACGTAGTCTCATCCTTCATCTTTTAGAGATGTACCTGTCACCTGCATAAGCATCTATATCCTGCTGCAAAGGACAAGTGGCTGCAGTTAGTGGTCTGGGCAAAGGTCCAGGGTGGCACTGGGCAAGAGAACCTTCACTGAGGATGGCCTTGCTCTGTGCCCCCACTGCTCAAGAGAGAAGACTCTGGTCATTAGTTTATACTTAAGTGGCCTTATGTGGTTAGTGACTACTATACAGGATAGCACAAACGTGCAGCATTTATTCCTTTTAAAACTGATTATAATAAAAGATCGTCCATGCAATTCTACATTAAGAACTGTGACCCACATTACTGATTTTCCCCCCTCAGCACATCAAAGAGTATCTATTGTGACACCTTTATATTTCACAGAATTTGCCAAGTTAGGGAGCCTAGTAACATCAAGTTGTGATCCCACCTCAGCAACATGTTAAAATCTTTTATCTACCAAGTAACCTGGGGCTTAAAGAGATTCTATGGTTTGTCTAAGGATACATAATCTAGTTCTGACAAGATTGGAGCCAGTAAATCAAGTGTCTGAACTCAGGAACCATTGTTTCTTATGGTGGAAAACCTGATTACTTCTTCCAAGACCAAAGAATTTCTCCCTGAACTCGGACACTTATAAATGAAGTCTCAACATTTAGAATGAACATTCACAGCTATAGTGATCATACTTCTTGGCTATGTCAAGAAAGCCTGAATCAGTTTTCTTCTGTACACCAAGCAGAAAATGGGCAGTTCACATCTACCTGCAAGTCCATGTCAAGGCATTTGCAATGGCTTGCTCGTCTCAGCAAAGAACTAAGAGGTAGGTGATAAGTGTATTGTCCTAACAGCTTAACAGCTTAAGGCCCCAGTCTTCACGGTGGATGCTGCTATACCAGAGGAGAGCAGGATTCTATTCAGTAAAACCATGAACCAGGAGGCAGCTGGACCACTCAGCATCTTTAGACACCTCCTGCAGCCAGAGCACAGTAAGACTTTCCAACTAGTCCCTGGAATGGCAGAACCATCTTCCTCAGGGGCCTGGAAAGTAGAGGTCAATGAACATAATCCCTAAGTGCTGAGCTGCTTTGGAAACCCACTAGAAGCAGGATGCCAAGTCACTGATGACATCTATATCATATGATACTTATTTTTGGAAAATTTGTTCCTGTCCAACAGTAGAGATGGCCTTTCTCCCCCTGTAAAGAAAATGAATTTTCTCACTGAGTGACAGATCATGAAAGCAACCTTTCTCACTGTTTCCCTTTGGAGCTAGAAAATGACTCAGAGGGTCAAGGAAGCTCTATGGTCAGCATTCCCATATCATTCTCGCTGGGCTGTAGAGTCTGCTCCATGCTGAGTCTGCATCCCTAAGTCCCTGCACTGGGATTCAGGAGTAAGTTGGGGGCCTTTCTGCTGCTAGAACCACATTTCTTCTACTCCCTCTGTAAACCACTGTGAAGACAGGACGCCTTGTTTCTGGTTTTGTCAGAAATTCCAGACAAAAGCATATTCCCACTTATCCCAACTCTCTATTACATGGAGCTTTTGTTTCTCTCTTCCTTAATGGAGGTTGATCGTCACTCTGCTTTTTGCTGAAACTCAAAGGGCTGAAAATGTGTGTTTGAGAATAAAGCAAAAAACCAAAAGGAAATACAAGAATGAAATGAGTATGTTGTTCCACACAAGGTCCTATTTGGAAGCAACCATTAGAAATCCCTTTTTCTGTTACAATTTCCACTTTTTTTAATGAATGAGAAGAATTTTTTTAGGGCTGCATGTGGTTCAGCATTAAGAGTGCTTGCCTATTGAAGGAAGGCCTGAGTTTGATCCCTAGCAACACACAAAACCAGGCCTTGGTGTCACACATCTGTAACCCCAGTACTTGAAAGGTGCGAGCAGGAACATCAGGAGTTGAAGGTCTTCCTCAGATACACAGTGAGTTGGAGGCCAGTGGGACCCTGCCCCTCTTCTGAGAAAAGCAAAAGAATTCTGTTTTGTAAAGGATTCCTTTTTCTAAGCCTTTTTACAAGGCAACAGAAGACTACTTTCTTAACTATCTTGGGACAGTTTAACCTTTTAAGTGAAAGAGACCCAACACTTTTTAAACTGATCATCTTTTCACTTTTGATAACCTATGACATTCTCTGGAAGGTAATGATCTGCCCATTTCCAATAACTTCACATTTCGGAGATGGAGTTTTACAAGTCAACATCAGACATGACTGAAATATCACACACTAAGTCCTCGATGGATATTTTCAACATGGCTCTTGGGAGTTCCTAGGCTTCAAAGCACACAAAATGGAGATGATGCCACCTATCCCATTTGTACTTTGTTCTCTACCAGCTACATGATTTTACAAAGTACATGGAACTCAAACAAGTCTCTAGAAGGTAGCAGAACCCTCGAGTTAGTAGTTTAAACACTGCGCAAATACAAGGTATCCTTATCAGTGAGGCCGATACTCACACTTGTATGCTTAAATTGAAGATGGCATGGTGACTAGGAATGTGGACTCTGGTGCCAGATCATCTGTTTGAATCTGCTTTTGCCACTAGTTATGTGACTTTAATTACGGTTCGTAATGCTCTCTGTTCCAGGCAGCTGTTGTGAACTTCAAACAACTTCAGACTTCAAAGGATTTGCTGACACTGTTTGCTCAGAGCAGTGCTTGGCACGCTCTAAGGTCTTGTCCTACTGACTACATTTTGCTATTGCTGGTGAACTGAAGTGGTCCTTGTGCTGGGAGGCTGAGGGCTGGCAAGGCTGAAGGCCACAGAACCGACATAAATGCAGGCAGCAGAGTGGTGTGTTAATCCTGAGGATAGCTTTCACCTGCAAGTCTTTCCTTCTGAATTGCTGCTTTCCCTTTGGAAAGCTGCCATTGCCACCATCAGATTAGAACTGCCTTGAAATGGCACTATGCATGAATCACTTTTAAAGAAACTTCATGCACTTTCCTTTTAATTCTCAGTCATGGGAAAACTGTGTCTTGTCAAGGCATTTTCCCCAGGTTCCACTCTATGGCCACTATTGCCATTATTTCCATGGCAACAGCAAGGAGCACATGCAACTTCAAACATGGCAGGGGCCATGTGTAACCTATTTTGAAAATGGATTGAAGGGTTGAAGCTCACAGTCTGAGTAAGTTTGCAGGCCAACTGTGCTTTCCCTGAGGATCTCATGCTGGCCTTCTCTGGCCCATCTTACTTTATCCCCATGCACTCTGCCATGTATGTGTTCACTACTGGAACACTCACACTTTCATGTCATGAACCCAGTCTTTCTGGCTCAGTATTACAATGCTGTATCAGAATGGAAGACAAAAGTTCTCTATGAAGTTTCAGTTCCCCTACATCCAATCCCCTCAGGACTGCGTTAATGTCAAGGTTCATTGCAGCTCTCCTTAGCTTCTGCTGAGATTCTTTTACACAGATGCTCATCTTGGAAAATAAGTAGTGCGGTTCTGTCACCAGCAGCCACGCCTCTTGATGGAGCACTTCTGCTTTTCAAATACAATGTTTCCTAAGAGGACTGTCCAGTGTGAATACTACTAAGAAAGAAGCTCTGTTAAGTGATTGTAAAGCAAGTTAGACTCCAAAAGACTTTTCAGGGTACACAATCTCAATAGGAATTCAACGTTTCATCTATCTTTAATTGCCCAGGACACATATAAATTAGGCCATCCTGGACAGATCAGAAGATATGCCCACAATCTCTGTTCTAAAAGTGATTCTATCATGTCAAGGAATTCTCCATTTGTGGTGCTCTTCAAGAAACAAAAGAAGCATGCTCTTATAGGGACATTAAGAGATGGAACCACCCTCAAATTGGCCTTCATTTCCTACCCCTCTTCAGTATGGAGAGCAAGAATAGATTTTTAAGGCTTAACAAATCCATTTCACTGCTATGGGGAAGTGCAACACTGTGTCTTTGGGCTCACTTCCTTGAGAAGAGGGTTTCCCCTTCTTTAGTTAAACAAACATGCATGCATGGGGACTGGCTTTGACTTGGAATTTTAATGTAATGATCAATTGACTGACTCCTAGAAAGAAAAAGAAAAAAGAAGATGAGCTTTCTCGGTCTTTTCTCATGAATCTTTAAGAATGAAACCGAATAGCTTCTGTTGGCCTTTGATACTTTTATTAGATCAATAACAAGTTTTGGTGTGTCTCAACTAGATTAGCTGATAAACTAACACACATATAAAGAGCACAGGCTCCACAGCACAGATATTTACAGTTTCACGGCACAGTCCCATGAAGAATGAACTTTGAGAAAATAAGCAGCTTAATTTGGTGAGGACAGTCCTGGAAGTCAATGAGTGCCAAGTTTCTGATCGTGTAATGTGTCACTTCTTTCTTCATCTGAAGTTGCTGTGAATCACCATTTCTCAATAGCCCACAAAATTTCACATGATAAAAGCAAGTGACATTGCTTGAACACAGAAATGTACAGCCTACAGGACACACTTGTCTATGTACATGCTTCTAAAGTGTGTAGGTTGAACAACCAGTCTCTAGAGAAATGACAGACAGCTGTACAAAGGGGCCCATGAACTCTTCTTAGCCACTAACAGCAAATCCACTGGCCTCTATTAGAGACAAGAGAACAGAGCTCATGTGTCCAACAGTCCTACTCCTCAGGTCTCTTTGAACCAAACATTCTGCAATACTCCTGAACATTCTATTTTATTCTTCCAGTCTTTGCATGAGGAAGGCAGTATAATAAAGACTCTAAGTTCTGGGATTTGATTTTAAATAATGAAAAAGGAAAATAACATAAAATGAGTGTATTGCTTTGTAGGTTTTACCTGACAATTGGTTAAAAACTTGTTGGCTATACAGTTTTTGATTTCCTTTCCATTTCTCATTCTCTGTTGCTGATAAATTCTAATGCTGATTTTTATTTGGGAAACTCATCCTGGCTGGTGTGATTATACAGGAAAAAATGAGGACTTACCTTCTGTCAGTACTCAAGAGTACATAAAGGTAATATGTTTATTTTCTAATTATAATAAGATGCTTTAATAAAGTCAGTGTTACAAATAGCAAGGGAGCAACTTCAATTCATTATCCAAAATGTAGTGAGATTTGAAACTTTTACCCTAGAGAAGTCATTGCCATGTTCAACCTACACAAGCATCCTTGGCATTTATTACTGGAGTGCTTAGATGGACTTTACCTTAAACTTCCAGATGCCTTTCTCTAGACTATAAATGGGTCTACACTACCAAAAGGAGGAGAAAGGTTTGCTGAGCTTCTGTCTAAGAGAAATGAGAAAATATGTGCTTGCATCTCATAATATGCTAGCCTCTAAGCAAGTTCTGCTAGGCAGTTTTTAAGCATATGACTTACAACATGGCTTTCCTAACATCATAGGAAGACTGTCCCCTTCTCATGAGGTCACTGCTGGTGACTAAGACCCTTGTTGAAGAGACAGCTGAGGGTTTTCAGGAGTTCCAAATGTGACGAATTTGTGACTCTCTCCTACAGAAAGATCATGAAAGGAGAAAATTCTTGCAGGAATTTTCTGAATAGTGAGCCTAGTTTTTAGAACTGCAGCATGTGGAGGAATGTCTAACCATGGTTTCAGATCTCGACAATGACAGCTCGAGGAAAACCAATCTAGGAAAACCAAGCTAGGAAAGCGATTATGGCTTGGCTTAGCACTCAAGAGCTTCAGGCAGCCAATTAAAGTTTACTTCCGAGAAAGGGGCAGGCAGCACCACAGTGTCACCTGCCACTTCTCTCCCTCATCATGAGATTCCAGTGTGAGTTCAGAGGCAGGAAAGCTGAGTCAACTCTCTTGAACTATTTTGGAGTTGTAAGGCCAGGTCTCACAATAGATGCTGAGCTAGGAGCACAAAAAGCCCAGATCCTACAAAAGACGATAAGCTAGGAGCACAAATAAGCATGTGTGGTAGGACTTCATGCGTCTCTTGCACAGATGTTACCATCCACGTCCTATCCACCACCCTTCTAAGGAGACTCTAAGTGCTGGTGGAAATCCTCCATGGATTTTGATTTTCTTTGGTCCTCGATAGCTCTCTTTCTCTATATAATATAGCTGCAACTAGTTTAAAATATAAACAAGGACAATGTGATTTCCCTACAAGCAACAGCACTGAAGATATTGCTGCTGTCTATATGTGAATGAAGAGACGTGGGTGTGGAGGAGGATGAGGTGGAAACGGAAGAGATGGAAAATAAGTATACATCATGCCAAAGTAGAAGGATGGCAAATTAAATCATTTCTCCCCAGAAATTATAACTTGGCTAAACTGCTAAATATAGAACATCAGAAAGATGTTGAACAATAGAAGCCTACCAATGCTCAGATTTCAACAATAGAATTTAACCCTGTGGTAGAAGGTTTAAGCTCAGTGGTACATCACTTGAATAGCATGCACAAAGCTTTGGGTTCAAGCCCCCCAAATCAAATACACAGCAACCAAAAAATAGGTTCTAAATTAGGGAGACTTTGGAGAAAGCACGTCAGAAGGACTTGCATTTTAGTCCTTAACTGAATCTTCTTAGAAGCCCTTTTCAATTCAATAGTTCCAAAAACTTGACTTATCTACTCAGCCTCTTACAACCATTACTCTGCAGATCTTTCCCACCGTGCAAAAGGAAATGTGAGACAAATGAAATCTATCATTAATCATATTTTTTCTAAATTAAAGTTCAGTGCTTTGAATTAAACAAAGCCTAAGGGAAAAATCTACTCCATTATTTTTCTTTCAAGAAATTTTTATTGAAGCACAAGCTTCTATAAGTACATGGTACTTTAAATCTAAGTTTATTGAAACATTTAAAAAACTCCCAACCAAGGCAGACAAATCCAGTTAACAGTTTGTGCTCCTACAGAGGAATGAAGATCAGAGCACGCTAAATCCAAGTATATGAATGATGTATAGAATCACAGTACCATCCACCTGTGGCTTACACACTACAATTCATCAGAATTGCGTTCTGTAACCAGATGTCAAATTATTGCACAAGTGTGTGGGCCCAGTACATTCTCTCCAGGCAGCTCAGTCTCCAGCCTCAGTCTAGCATCAAGGCCAGAAAGTCAGTACCAGATTTTAGTCACATTTATGGAATCAGTAACACTTAATTTACCTATCAACCTACTCTTGCTAGAGGTTGGCAGGTGGACTAATTATTAAGACATTCTATAATCACTGTGAACTCTTAGAATCTGAGTCACCTACAGTTGCAACTTAATAGCAGCTTTGCAAAACTTTGTTGGTCTATTAGTAAAGTAAACAAGTTTCCTAATTGCCTTATAATGACCTGACAGACTAGTCTTTAATTGATTGACATGCCTATAGCTCAACTCTATTATCTTCTTCCCTACTTGCTAGTTACATAAAATTTTGTGCAGGCAGGCCTTAAAGTCTCTTAAAATAGGGACACTAAGAAAATTGGGTGGTTCTGATTATATATGCATCCTCTATCTTTCCTATTAAATGATTCCTTTCCCCCTAATGGCTGTTAAAATTGAAATAGCACATCCATTATAAGGAAGGCCATGGCTGCCAATCTTTGTGAGCTACTTCATCAGATGATTGTGGGGGCTTCTCTGGAAGAGTCCTTCTCCTGTCCACTTCAGGTTGACTGCTGCTCATCTGTTACAGACACAGCTAAGGTTACAAAACCCTGGATAGAATTTAGAATGCAACACATGGATGTAAAGAGCTTTGTCAAAAAGGAAGGAAAAGGAAAAATCATGTGCTCAGTCTAGCTCTGGAAAGGGACTCAGTCTTTCTTAGGGTGCTGGGAAGCCTGAATTATGTTCCCTCAACACCACTACCTTTCAGCAGTAGGGAGCCTTATGGTGCAGAATCCACAGTCCCTGAAATAACCCATTCCTTTTCATATTCTTGGCATTTAAGATGCTAAAGATGATATCTTTAGTTCCCTTTCTCTACCTGCCACATTGTTCCAAGAAAGTAGAGATGGTGAATAAAACCTATGCACAGCTCTGATACTTCCTTCTGAGTGACTTGGGCATAAAAGCACCCACACCAACTTCTTCCCCTAACATGAGGTAATATATGCACCAAAGCAGCGCAAATAAAGGACACTACCCATGACACCCCAATGAGAATGCAGAAACACTCCCTTTCTCTGATTCTGGGACACAGGAAAACACTGCTCTTAAAGGGGATGCTGACAGGTGGGTGTGGCAGTCATCCCTCTAATCCCAGCACCCAGAAGGCAGAAGCAGGTGCACCTCTGTGAATTCAAAGCCAGTCTGTTCTACCCAGCACATTCCAGGCTGGCCATAGTCAGACCCTGTCTCAAAAATCAAACAAACCAAATACCAAAAACCCCAAACAAAACAAAAATGGGGGATGGGCGGGAAATATCACAAAGACAATTATCTTTTTATCTAGAGAATTCTGACTCGGGAAACCTTTCTTTAATGAAAGGCCATGCCTGTGGCTTGAAGAAGCTCTAGACCAGTGAGGAACAAGAATTTTATAGACTAGAACTAAATGTCTACTCATCTGATCTTGCCTGTGACACTCAACAGTCAAGTCTGAAGCAGTCTTAGAGGGCATAATTTACCATGAACACGTTTATGGTCCCTGTTCCTTAACTTAGCCTGAATCCACTCTTCCGGTTATCCTTAGTGGGGCTCCACCACTCCCCAAAGTCATTCTGTGGACTCTCAATCTCTAAACCTGAAACTCATTCTATTCCTTTATTTGATTAAAAATTGCTTTCGAAGAGCAAGATTTGACTGGATGGCAAAAATAATACACACACATGCATTTTATGACATGATACGGACCGTGTGAAATGGGTGGTGAGACGAGGGGAAGAAACTTTATTGGCCCATGGGAGGGGTAAAGGAATGGGGGAAGGCTAGGAAGAAGAGCGAGTGCGTATGGAAAACTAAAATGGAATGATCTGAGGTGTGCATCTACTTCATGGCCTCCCATTTAATGGAGAGACGGTATGCGAGTGAAGCACAGGCGACTACAGTGACTTCAGACATCAGTCCTATCGTTAGTAAGTCACCGCTTAGTCTGCCGAGTTAGACACCACATCCCTGGTTAGTGTGAACAGTTTCCATCCTGGGTTGCATTGTGACCCGCCAGTGCTCAGAGGGCATGCTTGTGACGACCTTGCACACTTTCCAGTTCCCCACCTCCAATGGCGGCCATGGTCTCCAGCCTGCTTAAGCGCTCCAGGCTTCTTCCAAGAACTTCTTCTAGGCGACCACGTAATGCCTGGGCCCCTTCCAGTTCCACCTGCAGAGTTCGGTCTCTCTCAGAGCTGATTAAACAGGCCACATGGAAGGAAAATGGGTTAGCCGTCAACTATAATGAGTCCTCATGTTTCTAAAGAACCATCTATGACACTTAGCCTTCCTAAGGTAACTGGCCTCCAAGGCAAGGGCTAAGTGAATGAACGCAGTCCGTGTGTGGCACCTGTGTCCATTGCCAGAGGAGAAGCAAGGCCAGCACCTTTCTGTAAAGCCTGTCCCTTTAGCTACATTCTGGGACACTCCAACACAAAAATACAGCACATTCCTACAGCGACAGAAGAGAAATGTTGTCATGTAAAGTGAATCAAGGCTGAGCCGAGGGCTGGAGAGAGCTGTTTTCTCATCTGCACAGAGCTGACAGTGCTCTGAGAGAAAGCAGTTCAAAGGAGCAACATTCCAGATGTTCTTTTCACAGGCAACACGAGTAAGTGGCCCTACCACACCTTCCCCTGCTTCCATCTTCCTGAGGTGGAAATAAAACATTTCTAAAGCCCAATGAGAAGCCAGGGCAAATTGAGTAATAATAATGAAAAAAATGTAGAAAGAAAAGAGGCCAGGAAGGAAGACAAGAAAAACATGAAGGTACTCTGAAATGAGTCATAAACATATACCACCAAAAGACACAGTACCATGAAGATAGAGTAAACCAAAATTGAGAACTATAGAAACAGATCCACCTGGATGCTTTAGCTGTGATTCTGGGTGGAAATTTGCCACCATAACAAGTGCATGTTCTTCCTTGTCATTAACCTAGTGTTGATGCACCGAGAGCCTTGGCGTTCATGGTAAATCAGGCTGTGGCAGGCCAGAGTGCAGACAGGAGCGGAGCTCACGGAGACTGCTCACTGCATACCGGACACTCTTCCAAGTCCCTGACCTGTCTTCTTGGGTCATCTTTACAGTAACAAAGGGAAGTTCTACTTCTAATTTCAGATTTAGACACCGGTGCTCAGGCCAACCAAACAACAAATCACAAGGTGGACAGCTTCCTTTTTTCTCCTCTTTGGTATTATAAACACCTGTTTGTTATTATAACGTGATAAAAAATAAAAGAAGGAAAAAGAATGGAAGCTGAAAGTAAGCGAGCCTAGCAGCCCCTCTCTTACTTCTCTGGATGGGCGTGGAACTTGACCAGACTGCTGTACAGCTGCCTCTCAGCTTGCAGGGCCTCGTTGAGCCGACTCCGTTCATCTACCAGTCCCTCTAGCATCAGCAGCAACTAGAGAAGGAAGAAAGG
Source organism: Mesocricetus auratus (assembly GCF_017639785.1). Taxonomy (NCBI): domain Eukaryota; kingdom Metazoa; phylum Chordata; class Mammalia; order Rodentia; family Cricetidae; genus Mesocricetus; species Mesocricetus auratus. The sequence continues at coordinate 58,601,805 of NW_024429193.1, read as the reverse complement.
CAATGATGTAGACATAGCAAAGTGAGACATGAAGTCACAGTAAATGCTGCGAGACAAAACACAGCATTAGCATACACTGTGGCCAACTGAAGCTTTCTGCAGAATCTTCCAGTTTTCATATCAACATTAAACTCGTTATCACTTCACATCTTAATGATTAGTCAGATTCAAACATGGGAGTGAGAACTGGGAGAGAGGGAATCCAGAAACACAGGGAGGGGTCTAGATGGAGGGATGAAGGAAGGCAGGGATGAGCAGGAGGGGAGCGGTGACAACGCTTTCTAAAGTGCCTGCACTCGGTACTTACTGAACATCTCCACGCCGTCACATACACTGTTCTAGTTCTAGGAAAGGCTTGGCTATAGAGATGGACTGTAAGAAGGTATAGCTAGCAGAAAGCTGTTGGAGTGAGGTGAGGAGTGAGAGGACAGAGGAGACAGGCGCACAGGTGAGGCAGACTTTCCGCACTCTGGCTCTGAGGAGATTAGACATGGGGTAGAAGCTACACAGGAACCTGTGTCCCGAGAACTCACCTGTTGTCTCCGGTTTCCTGAAACTTCCTGACCCTGGGATTCTAATGAAGCAACTTTTTCCCGAAGAAGTAAGACCTCTTGGGTCAGGCGTTCCATGGCTGGTATGTCTTCAGGGTCGACCAGTTGCATTTGCAGGTCCTAGAAAAAAACAAGCAAACATAAAAACTGTAATGACATTACTCAGCAGAGAAGCAGGGACAGACCTTTCTGCTCTACTTCAAGCCGGAAGAATCCAATGTTTTCGCATCTTGTGTGAAGATGCCCTATGGTAGCTGAGATAGAGACTATTCCAGTGGCGTTCAAACAGTTTTAAAGACCTTTATGAGATCTTCTTTTATCTGTATGTTCCTGGTCAGCGACTCCAAGTCAGCGGCCTGCACCTGAAGCTCATCCTCTTGTACAGCCATCATGGACTGCAGAGCAGACAGCTCTATCTGTGGAGAGAAGAAAAAGCAACATCAGAGGCCAAAGCTTTTCACGTCATCACAATCAGCTAGTAATACAAGAGGAAACTGAAAAAACCAGTGCTGTGGGTCAAACCAATGAAGCATGAGAGTGGGCTCAAAGGATGCTCTAAAAGAAACTGTAAGAAGGTTTTCAACAATGTCTTCTATTACTATAAATAACAGATTTATTAATGGGGTCACTGGGATATTTCAAAGCTGGTTACAACTAGCAGGAGCAAGAAGAAATGGTGTTTATTCTATGTAAATACTTCAGCTAATACATGAAAACAGCAGATTTAGAACACCCGCATTTTGTACTCCTTAATGAATTACTAAGGCATTAAGCAGCTAGAGTTGCTGATACCAGGGATCACTACATGCCTCCTGGGGAAGAGCATGCTGCCACTACAAAGGAGCCTCGCCGCCAGTTATCACCAAGCTTTCAGTGGTGTATCTTCTTTTCCCCAGATGATAAACTGGATGATATCAAAGCGCGTTAGACACCATGGTAACAACCATTCCTGCTAACATTCACTGTGTGCCTACTACATCCCAGGCATACAATGCATTGCTTGTATTTAGTTCTCCCGGCACAGCTATTGATATGGACCCCTCTAGTCCATTCCTATTTCAATCCCTGCGTCTTGGCTGCAGCACACCCGGCTTTGTGTTGACTGGGAGCCTTCACTCCTACTGCCCCATCACCCCATCACCCTGCAGTAACTTTCCCAGGGCTGTTGTCTTCTCCCAGGTACGAGTCTATTCAAGAAAGCCTTTGGCCACTTCACTAGGTGATCGCCATCTGTGTTACTTTTCTCTTGACACTACAGCATACTGCTTTATAATGTATAATTACAACATTAAGCTACTCATTTGTATAATGAGGAATGAATGAAACAGATCACAGGAAGGACCTTGTTGATTCTGCACCCCCTCTCATCCCTAGTTCTAGCTCTGGCTTAGAGAATGTGTCTCATGAATGAACTGGCACGTAATTCCTCCCAACGATCCCAGGATGTAAGCTCTCTTCAATTACAGACACGATGATTTCTACACTTCAGTGTATAGACAAGGCAAGCGAGGCAAGGGGAAATTAAGGAACTAACTTAAAATCACAGAGTTAATAAGTGGTTAATCTGTAGTGCAGAAGTCAGGGAAGACAAACCAGGCTGTCTTTCTGACTGGTACTGTACATCTACATAGTCTTTATGACAATGGCGAGTTATTTTAAGTCAGTGTGTGGTGGCAGAACAAACCAGGCATGCTTGGCTTTCCCATCCCAGTCCTCTCCATAGGCAGCTCCTGTGGAAGGCTTGATTCTACCTCTGCTTCCCTCAGGCCAAGCCTAATAATTTAGGGCCTACTTGGTGCTGGCAGCAAGTTCTGTACCTAAGACATTATCGATAATACAGTTGATGGTGTCTGGTGCTGATTTTATTTTTTAGGTTGTTCAGAGCTAAGGAATGGAAAATTTTATGACCACTATTGGGACCCCTTCAGAGATTCCTATAATTACATATCTCAGGATTTGCAGCATTAACGAAAACAATAGGGCTGGAGAGATGACTCAGTGGTTAATAGCCCTGGCTGCTCTTCCAGAGAACCTGAGTTCATTTCTCAGCAACCACATGATGGCTCACAACCATCTGTACTTCCAGTCCCAGTGGAACTAATGCCCTCTTGTGGTCTCTGCTGGCTCTAGGCACACACAGGGTGCATAGACATACATGTAGAAAAAAATACCCATACATATAAAATAAATTTTTAAAAAGAAAATGGTAAGCTTAAGGAAGAAAATATTCTTGCAGCGTGATTAAGGTCTGCAGACGGATTGACACGGGTTTTTAAATCCTGCCACCAGCTGCTGGCAAAGCTTTGACACTGAGGTTTAGTTTCCTCATCCATAAAAGAGAGTGTGTATTTCCAGGGCTACAAAGGACTAGAGAAAACATTTTTAAAATGTTTAACATGTGGCAGAAAACCAGTGAACAATAGCTCCACCACTTCCACTATCACCAGACAATAAGGGAATGTATCAGATATGGAAGAGCCTGTATGGCTGTTGTAAGTGCCCAGTATTAGAGGGGCTATATGACGGTGTTGAGATGAGAAGTAAGTGGTTGATTGAGGATATATAAAGTTGAACAACAGAAAGTATCCTTTATTCAAAACACATATTCATAGCCCCTGCAATTTTATGATTCTCAAAATAGGACAGAAGCAAAAGGTCATGGAATACATGAGAAAAGAGGAAAAGTGTGTGGGAAGCATGATACCAGACACATATAGTCATATACCAGCTAGGGCGGAACCAGAGCGAGGGAGGGCAACTACGCCACTCTTCAACTAATGATTCTAATATACTACATACTCGTGTCTTCAAAACTGAGTTCTATAATACATCTCTGTAAGAAAAAAATGTGGTCATGAAATGAAGAGGTACAATCTGGACACCAGTGTTACATCAGACACCAAGTCATGACAAAGCGTTACCCTAGGAGTCCAGGACACTCACTGACCTGACTGGATACTGCAGTTACATGTAAGTCTGCAGTTCAGTCTGTCCCTCTGTGCTGAGCCCTAAGCTGTCTTCTAATCTACATCCTAGCTGGATATGCAGCTGATTGCAGAGGGAAGATATTCTGTAAAGCTGAGGGATCTTCTAAGGGAATGCATGAAAACTCTATTGAGAGGAAGAGTCAAAATCAGAAGGCAGGGAAAATACCTGCTCTAGCAATGACTTATTAGGAAGCATTTGGGGTGTCAAGACTTGACTTTAAAGCCCAATTTGGGCATTATGATGAGACCCCCCACATCTGTTAGGATGATATTACGTGTTTCATATGTGAGTGTAGATCCCTTGAATAGCACAGAGCATGTGAAGAATGCTCAATACACAGTATTGCTCATGCTCACACCCTTCTTGTTTACTGCTTGCAAATATCCTTGCCTCTGAAGTCATCATATTAAGCAGGAATTACATGACACTGCTGTGTTGCACAAGCACTCTGCAATGATTTCATTTTACTTACCAATAGGAGGAATAAAAACACTTTATGCTTTCATCGCAGTGAGAGCATCTTGTTGAGGTGATGAAGATGTACAACAATTTGTGTTCCTCTCCCAAAAGCAGAAAGGCTTAGCTTGCATTTGGAGTCAGATATTATACACGGAGAATTGGAATATTTAAAATACAAACCAGTTTGGAAGAAACAACAGGAATTCGTGGACTGGTCTTGACTAGCAAACTTACCTGGCTTTCTCTTTCTTTTTTAGCCATAAGCTCGAGTTCTTCCTTGGCATTACTCAGTTCTTTCTCCAGCCCTGCAACTGTGTCCGAGTCTCCTGAAATGAATGCACAACAATACTTTTAGTCGCTGAGACATGCCATGGCCTCGGCTGCCCTGTTTCTGAGAGGTGTACTCTAAGAACAAAACCCAGCACTTACAAAATGCATGCATTTGCTTTAGTCTGTGGCAATATTTGTAATGGAAACCCCATAATCAACCCAGATGCTAAGAAGAACAGATGATCCCATCACACGTTCATCTAGCAGACTGCACCATACAGCTGAGAAAGAACAAGAATGAAATCGGAGGACTTATCTGGGTTTCAAGGATACTAAATATAAATGCAAAAGAGCACATTTACTAGGGGAAGAAGGATATGACACACCCATCTATATACATATGTAAATCATCCACTTATTATTTAAAAACATATGCAGGAAGGAGGACAACCCAGAAATGAAACTGATTACCCTCAGGGAGTGGGTCGAAATGAGAGAGGAAGAGGGATGTAGTATACCTTTTTATATATTTAATGTTTGAAGTTAACATTTAATTTTTAATATATAAGTTGGTTTGACAATGGGTTAGAGAAAACAACAACAAAAATCCATGTAAGATTTTTGGCAATTTTGGGTAATTTTTCTTGGAAGTGATGCATCTCAGATTTCAGGAGAACCCAAAGTGGTTTTCTGCACTGTCAGAATGTGTCCTGGCCAAATCTACTAGACAGCAATGGAGCAAGGAACAGCAAAGGGAATCTTTACAAAGCAGAACTGGTGCTTACCTACTGTGGACCTGGGCACGCCGGCATCTTCTCTAGCAGTCAGCAAAGTGCTACCGGCTCCAGAGGGCACCTGCACAGAGCTCTGAAAAGCAGAAGGGTTGGTTGTAGAGTTTAGAAAGACACGGGGCCTATGATCACAGTGACAGACTTGGAAGAGTCTCACCTAGTTTGCAGTTAAAACGCCCAAACTGCTGCCTCAAATGTAAAAAGGAAATGCAGTTACCATGAATACCTATGTGGGTCTACAGTTCTTACTTGATCAGTCTTCTCTCCAAGGTGGGGACCAATGGAAGTCCCTTTAGCTTGTTGGTTTAAGAGGAGTGCCCGAGAGTTGATTAGGTCTCTCTCTCCTAAGTACTGCCGCAGGGCGTGTAATTCTGTATTTCTTTCCAGGAAGGCTTGTACCATTTTTTCTGCAGCAGCCTGGTAAGAAAGAATCAAATGAACATTACTAGAAAGATATTGTAGTAAAATAAAGAAAACTTATTTTCAAATTTCTTTAAAGATTTGTTTTTATTTTATGTGCATGAGTGTTTGTCCTGCATGCATGTCCAGGTGCACCATGTGTGCAGTGCCCGCAGAGGCCTCTGAAACCGAAGTAACAGATGGTTGTTAACCACCTGAAGCTTCTGGGAACCAAACCCAGGTCCTCTACAAGAGTGCTCTTAACCACTGAGCCATCTCTCTAGCACCCATTAAGTGCTATTTCTTAAAAACCAACCATTTATTTAAACAAACAAAACCCAAAACCTATGGGACCCTCAGAAATACCTTTCCTGCTCAGCCTTTATAAACAGTGGAGCACAAAGTCTTTCACAGGCAGAATGGGGCACACAGGAAACAGCATGTCTAGACCAGGGAAAACATTCTGAAAACAGTTCTCCAAGGTCTCTACCAGGTTCAGGTGTTAAGGTTTGAGGCAGAACCGACACAATAAACGACTTCCTTCACTCTAGTTCTTGACTACCTTTTACACAAGCATTTGTATGGTTGTGCTCTTTGCCAAACATTGCCTTATCACACTGGCCTCCGTATCTAAAATGTAATCACATGGGCAAAGGGTGTGGACATTCAGTTTTGAGTAAGTACCACTGATGACAGCGGCACAGAGCCTTGGTTAGCAACACTCTGTTGTTACATACAAAACAGAGACTGGTGACTGTGAACTGATCAGAGTAACCATTTGCACTGTGTACACAAATAGCAAAACAATTTGTTACATGCCTTGAGTACACAGTTTTTAATTTCCATACATACACATGGACAAATCTTATTTTAAGTGTATGGGGGGTGAGGACCCTACTTCTACTCTCCAAATCCTTCTGCTATGCTTAATTTTCTCTGATGCACTCCTGTTACCTAATGTATCCCCTTATGTTCTTCCTTGTTTTCTCCTCCTCAACAAGAATGTATACTTCAAGAGCAACTCAGCGCCAAATCCCAAGTAACCCAAACATGACCTGCCAGGAACAGACACTCAGTAAATACTTACTGAATGAATTACACAACAAACATCTTCATCAGACCAAGAGAATCTGAATCTCATGTTGTCAAACTGTGTTCTAAACACTCACATGTATACCTATTGATGAGTGTTGGGCTCAGACTTTACCAGAATCTTCTTACTACAGCAAGTGGTGGTTAATGTAGAAATTCACAACTGGTCAAGGCGCAGGCAGTAAGTGTCTGTGCCATGCTCAGCCACAAATAGGATATCTATCTCTCACCTCCACCCTGCAAGGCTCAGGGACCATCAGGGAAGAGGAAGGGAAAGACAGTAAGAGCCAGAGGTCAGGGAAGACCAGACTGAAACTGTCTTCTGGACATGACAGGAGTACTACTCTCAAGAACCCCCAACAGCTGTGGTTGTCTGTACAAGACCGGCACAACATCAAGCCAGTCAGCATGAATTAAGGAGGGTCTTTTGAGACCCACCCCTTGCTGAGAAGCTATTGACAGTTGATGGCTGCTGGGGGAGGGAGAACCAGCTGTCTTTAAGGGTATGACCTCTGGTAGGTTCACTTCTCTCATGGATGGCCCTATGCCCATAAGCGTCTGGGCATTAGGAGTTAGAATCAGTGGGTTATAAAAAGAAAGGAAAAAGAAAAGAAAGGAAGGAAAAGAAATAAACAGAGTTGGAAGGAGATGTGGTGCATCTGAGAGGAGTTGGGGACAATGAAGGGGGAATATTATAAAAAGAGACTGTACACATGCATTAGGTTCTCAAAAAAGGCTATATTTTAATAACTCTACAAAAAAGTAAGCCAAAGGAAAAAAATAAAGGATGGGCCTGAGTGCCTCCCCTGAGACTTGTTGATAGCTAATGGTTATTGGAGTATGAGGTGCCATTTTTTTGGTGACATAGTCATTGATAAGTTGCCTTTGCTCTAGTAATTAACCTCCAACTCATGGTTAGGCAAGAAACCCCAATTAAACTCACTGTTTACACATGAGAGACTTGAAAATAGAAGGGGGGAAAGGGTCCTAGCGGGAATGAGAAAAGGCAATGGGGGTGAGAATGACTAAAATATATGATATGTGTGAAACTATCAACCAGTAGAAAAAAATTAAATAAACAATACAAGAGGAAGACTGAGAACTTATTTATGATCATTAATGTATAGAAAGTCACTTAATGCTGGCAAGATGGTTCAGCAGGTGAAGGTGCTTCCCATATAAGCCGGGTGCCCTGAATTTGACCCCGGGAACTCACATAAATGTGGCAAGAGAGAACCAATTCCACAAAGCGACTTCCATCATTACCCCACGACACATGGGGCTACACATACTTCAGGTACACCCAGGCACGCATACGATAATGATTGTAAAAGTTCAGGGGGCTGAGATAACGAATCAGAACCATGTTAGCGAAACCAATTGCTTAGATGAAAAGCTAAGCTTCCATCACAATCTCTAAATGACAATTAAAAAAAAACTTGCATTCTCAGTGTGTAAAATCTGGACTCTTTTGTAGTATGGACTACCACTCAAGTCCTGATAACTTAGATAATATTTCAGAATTCCATTCCCCTTTATCTCAATACAATTGGAAGATTAAGAAAACAAATGTTATGGATACATGTATCTTCTAGGCCACCTGGATGCAATGTTCAAACCATTTCATTCTGACTGATGTAGAACTGTAGTTTACAGGCTGGAGGAAAGAAGCTGAGCTAGCTGTAGAGAGAGGAGCCCAGGTCACCAGCTCCAGTCCTATCTGCTGACCACCAGTGTATCACCCGGTCCTGTTGGTTCCGCATTAACGCTTACTTGGCTGGCCTGCTCCCTGGTGCTCATCGACTGAAGCAGCCCCTGGATCTCCATCTCATGCTCCGCAGTTTGTTTATTCAGGTCACTCAGAAGGTCCTGCAGCATCCTCTCCTTCTGCTGCAGGCGCTGGCACAGCTCCTCAGCTACTTCGCTCTGACCAGGTCCCAGTTTGCCGAGTAATGTTGCCCTGAGATCCTAATGAGAAAAGGATGCTGTGAATTTCTGGAGGGCAGGATTTTCTCTACCGCACATTGGAGGGGTTGTAAGCCCCCCACTGTAATTATAAGATTCTGGGGAACACTATAATGTCTTATCACTTGTTTCCCAGACCTAGCACAGGCCCGTGGCTGGGAAGGCTGGACAAACATAGAGTGAACGGATACTAACAATATAGAGAAACACTGAGAATGGCAGCTTTCACGGTGATTGCTGAAGTAAGGAGGTTTCCTTATGCTTGGGCATGTAAGAGTTAATGTAGGGTGGAGCAAAAGGGACACTCGGCTCATTTGCTTCCTTTGCAGCATAACTTTAGAGAGGGAGTACAGAACCACAGGCTAAAGGAATGGAGATCTGGGTGAGGCGGCACATGCCTCCTGTGAGTCCCAAGTAGGAGGATGCAAGCTTGAAGCCAACCTGGATATAAATCAAGAGCCTGTCTGGGGAAACAAAAAAGAGGTCCACGGAAACTGTATTTGTAAGGAGAATAATGCCACTACAGCCCCTAGTCTACACAGAAATACAGCATACGGGGCTGGAAATCGTGGAGCCCCGCTGGCTGGACTGAAACGACTCTGTGGCCCTGCTATGCTGCTTTGACAAGTGACTTGACCTCAAATGTCTAGGTTTTTTTGCTTTGAAAGCAGAGTGTGCCCTCATGAACTGGTGAGGGCTCACTAAGTCCATTTCCATCAAGCTCCTAAAACAGTACCTGGTCCAGCAAGTACCCCGTGACTATTATAACATGGGTTAGTTATAATACAGATGTGTTTTTAGACTTAATTAATTAGTCCTCATACAGCTTCTCTGAGAATAAGTGACGTGCTAAGTTTATAGTTGTAAAGAGAATTCCCTGGGAAAGGTAGTTACTGGCCCAGGCACAGAACATAATTGAAGACTTGGGTCTCTGGCTCCTGAGGCCTGGAGAGTGCTGCCCGCCCGGGGCTGTGCCTAGCATTCCCTAAGCCAGGGCCCTGGAGTCCTGAAGCCTTGCCTCCGCTTCCTTGTCCTTGTTTTGCAGGGATGTCTGCAGCTGCTGAAGGATGCTCTCTTGTTCCTTCTGCCAATGGCCAGATTTGGTTTCCAGTTCTGCCTTCAGCCACTGGAGGTTCTGACAGGTGGCAGCTAACTGTTCCAGTTCCAGGCCTTTGGCCCTCAGGAGGCCCTCCATACTCTATGGGCACAGACATAGCAAATGTAAGTCAAAGGCACCCATACTCCTCAAGATTAGAGATTAGTCCCACCTTTAACTTACACCCACCTGTGCCTTTTTATAAGAGGAGGAAACACAGAATGTCAAACCAGCATTTTTCTTTAATGTGGTTTGCAGAGAGCTAAATATAGAATGCATGATTGTGGAAAGGGACGTTTCTCTGGAAAAAAAGTGAATGGCTTCTTTAAGAACCGACAGATGGTAGCTAGATACGATCTAAAATAAGTATGCAAAAAAGCTAAAAGTATATGTTAGGAAAAAAAGCAGTCATGTAATGCATTGATATCTATATAATATAAATGAGAAAAACAATATAAAGTATGTGTGTATATGCATTACCCCAGCAATGCTCATGGAAAAGTGTGTGCATATCCATATTAATAGACAAGGATGAGAAGTTAGAACCACATAAACAGCAATCACCATGTACTATTTCTCTATAAGTCCATCATGTAAAAGGAAGAGAACTCGTCGCCTCCCTCTCTACTGGCAGAGGTGGAATGAGAGAATTCTACTTTTCTTTGGTTTTGAAACTCTGGGTTTCAGAGACGAATGAAGAGGCTGAAGGGAGCAGGTTGGATTCGGCTCTTACTTGCATGGTAGTTTCGTTGGCAGACAGGACACTGCGAAGTCTCTCTAAATCATGATCACGCTCTCTCACCGCACGATGAAGCTGCTGCAATTCCTTGTCCTTTTCCTCCAGAGCAGAGAACTTTTCATCTATAGCCCGCTGCAAGGAAAGTAAGGCTCCTAAATTCCAAAGGGTTCACTAAACTATAGCCTTTTATCAATTAGATTCCAAGTGTGAAAGAACAGAGAATGGAAACCCCAATGCAGGCATTTAGACAGCAATTGCAGCTAGGACAGTCGGCAGTGGAGGGGGAGCTGGCTGCTTACCTGCAGATCAGCAGCTCGGTCTTGTATTTGTTGCTGCATTTTCTCAAGCAACACCTCACTTGTTTTGAGAGTTTTGTCTGGGTTATCTCCATGTTGTAGGAGCTCCTGAAGTTCCTAGTAAGACAAAAGTACTTTCTTCATTCCTTTACCTCTTAGCTGAATTTCTTCATTTTTTCCAAGAAATTTGTTATTTAGCACACACACACACACACACTCACACACACACACACACACACACACACACACACACACACACACACACACACACACACAACTCAGAGATAACAGGCACGTAAATTGCTAATGATTCCGCAATAAACACACTAGCAGGGGAGCCAGTCTGCTCATGGAAACACTGGACATACTGCCTGACACTGCCTAAAGGTGCCAGTAAAGATCTCACTAAAGATTTGGAGCTAGGCCTGGTGGAGCATCCCTGTAATCCCAGCACTCAGGAGGCAGAGGCAGGTGGATCTCTGTAAATTAGAGGTCAGCCTGGTATACAGAGCTCCAGGTCAGCCAGGGCTACATAGTAAGACCCTGTCTCAGAACAAAACAAAACCAAATACAACAAAAAGATATTTTCTAAATGAAGATGTGGCATGGGTGCATTTGTGAGGGGGTGGGGACTGTATACAATGGTACGTAAAGAGTCTATGCTCTGAAATTTAAGAGATTCAATGTGCCCAAAGCTTAGAGTAGGTAACAAACAACTGCTCATGCCTCCTAGTGCCCCATTTTTCCCTGAAATTCTCATTCTATCATTGACCTCCGTGGAAGTTCATATCTTCTGTCACGTTTTCATGAAGCAGTGTCTGGCTCAGGGCTATTCTGCTTGCTGAATACTGCCAATGCTGTTTATGTGTGCACAAACAGCTGTTCACTTGTGAAGTTTGGGAAGACTGTATTTTCTACTCATTTTATGCGTTCCGCCACTCTTACACGAGGCACCAGGTAGGCCTTGGGATAGGCATTTGAGAGCTCTGGATGCCTGGCTCTCATCTGAGAACTCACCCGAAGCAATTGCTCTTTGAGATGCAGACTTTGATGTAAGTGTTGAATGTCTTGTTCACGGATTCGAATCTCATTGTATTTTTCCATCTCCAGAGTATGAAGCTGTTGGTTCCTACTGTGCAATTCTCCTTGGAGGTGTTGTAAAGCTTTTCGTAATTCCTGAAATACATACATCCTCTTTTTAAAGTAACCTTTCCATGTGACAATTAGGTATTGAAGACAAGCTGGGCATAATGGCACCCGCCTATAATCCCAGCATCTAGAGGGCCCGAGGCAGAAGGATCTCAAATCCAAAGTCAACCTAGGCAGCATAGTTTGATCTCATGCCCAAAACAAAACAGACAAAAACTACATGATAAAATATAAAGCAGCAGAAAATTCCATTACTTAAATTGATACAGAAAAGTCTATAAGACATAAACAAAATGGGATATGAAAGCTTATGAAAATTATGGAGTAGAAAGTCGATTTGCCAGCGCAGTTCAGCGTTCACTTCCTGGTTTGAAAGAAGAGCTCTGTAGTCTGCTAAGGGAGAGTCTGCACTGTATCCCTGGACTTTTCCTAAGCTCAGTGCTTCTACATTTCCCTCCCCAAAGAATTCAGCTTCTTAGTTTGTATTATACCTCAACCCTGCAGGATATCTGAAATTATAACATTTCCAAAGGAAATTCAGGACTCATAGTTGATTTCTGAACTACTAAGATAGGAGATATAGCATATGCCCTGTGTTAACAAGGCAGAGGAACTATTTAAGAATGGTATAAGACTTGCATATATTTAAATTACATGGCTAATTATACATGCCCTTTCTTACTTTATTCAATGACTTTTTCATTTTAATCTATTTACTTATTTATTATTATGTGTGTGCATGAATGAGTGTGTGTGTGTGTGTGTGTGTGTGTGTGTGTCTGTGTGTTATGCATGTGAGTACAGGTGTGCATGCGTGGAGGTCAAAGGGAACCACATTCAGGAGTTGGTTCTCTCCTTCCAGCACAAGTCCTGGAGTTCAACTGCTTGTAAGGCGTTTCCTCCTTGCTTAGGCATCTCACCTGCCAGCTGACTTTATCCTTTGAGAATGATCTCTCCTCCTTCATGAAGCTTTCCCCATGACTTCTTTCCTTAGCCCCTCCTAGACACTGCGATAGAAACTGCATCTTTGGAAGCATTTGCCCTATTGAAATGCTGTCATGTGACCGCCTCTCCTACTAAACTAAGTAAGTTTATTCTTACTGATATTCAAATTTGTATTTCCACGGTCTGTTCACCTGGTACATGACCCAGGGGCAACAGATACTGAACCAAATTAGACTAAGCAAATGACTCAAGGGTTCAGGTTCAGCACAAACCGTCCAGCTAGAAAGTTCCTGTGGGGCAAAGTCAGCAGTGGGAGCAATAAAATGGTTAATGATTTACCTGGTTATGTTTCCAAGAAGCTTCCTTCTGTTGCTCTGTCTCCTGGGCTGTAGCCTCTACAAACTGCATGCATCGCTTGACATCAGCCAGTCGCCGTTCTTTCTGGCGTACGAGCCTCTGGAGCTTCTGTATTTCAAGCTGGTTGCAGAACAGAGCATTCTGAAGATCAAGCAGGGTCGCCTGTTGCTGAGTTGAGGCAATGCCCTCTGAGCTCTGAAAAGAACAGAATCATAATCATAAACCCAACCACAGGAGGAAAGCCCTGAGCACCTGAGAGAACTGTGCAGCCCAGGGGATGCCAATCCTGCCTGTGGCCCTCACGTACATGAAGTTGTCCAAGCTGGCTTTGGTGCAGCATTTCTCGAAGCTTTGCCATTGTGTCATTTTGACCTTCGACCACCTGGTACAGCTCCTCGGTCTGAAAATGAGAGAGGGATGGCATGCCAACGCTAGCAAACTGCACATACATTACAGTATCTCTCCTCTACACGTGTTAGTAAGAGAATCATTCCAAAAAAAACTACTGAGTGGACATCCACAGTAAGGTTTGCTAGTACGACAGGTGTGACTTCTACAAAATACAGAGTACTTATCTACTTCATAACAGTTTACCTCACTTTCCCTGCTTTTTAGCGATTCCTTGAGGCTTTGAATTGTCACATCTTGCTTCCGGGACGACTCCTGTGCAGATCTTAGTTCACAGCTCATTTCATTCAGTTTCTCTTGAAGAATCTGAATTCAGCAGAAAAACTCTATTAGCACCATGGTGGCTTTTAACCTGGAGGTCACATCTTGGGTTTAGAGAAAGTCTTAGGGTACTTTGTCTTATTTCTTTCCCATGCATAGCAACCGTAAGAGTCTGAATATGAAGAGAGGCTGTAAATATGAAATACTCCCCTCAATGCTCAGACACCCCAGTTCTCATGCACTGCATGTCCCCTCTGTCAACATCCACGCTATTCTTTTGGCTCTTCCATAGGACCAAGGAGTGCCTGCTATCTAGTGTAGGATAAGAGCATACTAGATCAGAAATTCAGGAGTCCCTCTTGGAACAATTGCCTTGTACGCAGACATTAAAATCTATGAGCTATACAGGAATGAGAAGTTACAACTAAAGCCAAAAGCACAACTGGTCTCAGAGCCTTACTATAGAGGTAAGGATTACATAGAAGGTCTAATCTCATTCCTAGATGGCATCATAAATTGGAGTGTATGGAGCAAGCTAAAACCCTGATAGGAAACAAAAGGAGGGTGGGTCTGAGCAAGCTATGAGGACCTGTGTTTGATCCTAGCAGCCACATAAAAAGCTAGGCTTGGAAGGTGTGTGCTTGTAATCCTAACTCCGGGAAGGTGGAAACAGATGGATTCCTGAGCTTGCTGACCAACCAACCTAGACTATCTTTCAAGTCCTGAATCCCAGTGAAAGACTGTCTCCCAATACCCCAAGGTTGACAACTGGGGAATAATACCTGAGACTGACCGCTAGTCTACACACACACACACACACACACACACACACACACACACACACACACACACACACACACACACACACACACCCTGTATACACTCAACTCACACATACACACATAAGAAAGGAAATAAAGATAAAAATGCAGAGTACACTTTTAAATGAACTATTCCCCAGGGAACTGGGGTTGCCACAGTGTTCACCTCCCAAGTCCTACCCAGGATGATGGAGCTCAGGATAGGTGGAGTCACTTCTGACCATACCTTGTTGCTGACCTCTGTTTGCTGGATTTTGTCCCGGAGTTCTTCCAAGTCGGAGTCAGACACAGATTTCTCGATAACAGGCTGGATGGCAGGGGTCTCATCTGAGTCAGGCTTTTGTTGCTTGAGTAACTTCACAGGCTGGGGCTAGGAGGCAGCAGGGAGACAAGCTCACTGAGTGAATGCCGTCAATAACCCATCTGATTTTCGTGTTTACTTCTTTTTCAGAGAGCACTCTTAGCAAGTAGCAGGACTGTCTTCAGAAAGCTGCCTAGTGATTTGTGCAGCAACTATGGTTCCCAATGATCTGAAACTGCCATCCCTACTATGCTCATTGTCATTCCCTCCCTACACATGTTCACAAACACTGCTTTGTCAGGTAAAGCAAGAACTCAGAATTTAAAGAGAAGGGCGCTTTTTAAGAAGGACAGGATTATGACAATCAAATATTTGCTTCATTCCATTTCACTCTATGCTTAACCAGGAAATTAACAAAGGCATCGAAGGGTCAAAGTTATATTCCAATTACCTGTGCTATAATAAGCCTGAAAAACCTGTAGCCCTATTTTAATATGGGCCATACATTAGAAAACAGCATTTCTGGTCATCAAATCTCTTTAATTTATAGCACAGTTAATAAGAGATGTCCTTGTCCTCAAGAAATACATGTGGAAGTATCTAGAGTAAATGGCAAATATCTATAACTATTAATAATTCTCATTTGTTTACAAGGCAAACAAGCAACACTTGGTAAATCCAGGTGAAGAAGCATGGAAGGGTTATGCCCCCTTTTTGTGTCTCTATATACCAAGATTATTAAAAATGAGGGGGGGGTAAAAATAACACATAACCATAACAGGACATGTACTTTCTCAGAATACTCATCCTAAGGCACGTAAGTTGAACTATATTTCAAACTATACCTGAAGATCACGATGAGCTAAAATACTGGATACCTAAGGAATTCATGGTGGCATTAAATCTTCCCCTGTTCCTCTGCCATCCCCTTTCTCATCAGGAAAAGGAAAGAACTATTACTCATGGTTTGAGTTTTGTTTTTCAAGACAGGGTTTCTCTGTAGCTTTGGAGTTGGTTCTGGAACTTGCTGTGTAGACCAGGCTGGCCTTGAACTCAGAGAACTGCCTGCCTCTGCCTCCGGAGTGCTGGGATTAAAAGTGTGCGCCACCAACGCCTGGCTCCAGCTGACTTTAAATATCTTCCTGCAAGGGGCTGTGTGGGAAAAGTCAGGTGCTTCTGTTTCCCCAGTGCTGTTTTTATCACGTCTCTAACACTATAAAATACAGAGCTTGGGGTGAGATTCTGTGGGGAGTACAATTCAGGCAACTATTTAGTTCTGGATCCCAGCAATCTGGGTCTGTTGAGGAAGTGGTCATACCAGAAGCCCATTCATCTTGACAGGTCACACAAACAAGGTTCTTGACAGAGACAAAATTTATCTAGATCTAAAAAGAAAGATGAGATACTGGTAGCTGGCTATGGAGAGTCAGGGAGAATGTTCTGGGTACAGCGATGGATGGGGCTAATGGATACAAAATATCAACTTTGTTACTTTTATAAGCAGAGTGATCTTATAAGTGACTACTCACATCACATCAAATCACTGTTTTCTTTCTTTCTTTTGTTTTGTTTTGTTTTGTTTTGTTTTGTTTTGGGTCTCATAACCCAGTCTGACCTCAAACTCACAACTTTGCTTCTCACCCACTAAGATTACAAGCCTGCACCACCGCATCCAGCTTCAAACCACTGCTAAGAACTAAAAAGGGGCAATTAATTCTGTCAGGAAAAACAGGTACAAATAAGGATGTTTTATTACTTTGTTTATAACCCACAGCTATTTCTGAACAGCTCATTAAAAGGCTGTTTTATCCCCACTACATGAATTGATAAAACAAAATCTTAAAACCCTAAAAAGAATGATGATCAAAGAGGTACTAAGACAGTCTCAAACATAAACACACGGAAGGAAATAAAAACAACCATAAGAGTTCTGAAAGTTGATGGAATGACTCATAAAAAAATGCTCAGATTTCTGGGAGTATCCTCTAGAAACTGGACTTCAATGCTTGCTTTGACAAGAAATGGGCCCACGTACCCTGGCTATGCTTCTTAGCACTGCTCGTTAACCTCAATACATATCTGTTGAGCACCAAGAAGCTCACACTATGTTGAAGAAAAACTACTGCATAGGACAAAATGACTTCTCTTGATGAAGATTTTGTGGCACTTGGATGTGGTGGCTATGCAATAAATGTGGAAATACAGAGAATCAGCTAGCATGCCCTCCCGTAACACAGGAAAGTACTAGGAGAACTGGCTTTTGTTACTTTATATCAGCTAGAGGAGGGTTCCCTTTGAGACAGTATTCAAATGATGTCTGAAGAGGGAAATAGCCAGTCATCCTAAAGGCAACAGGGAATCAAGGCAGGCAGGGAGAAAAGCTGATGGAATCTGAGCTTGGGAAAAGAAAGGCCTATATGTCTAGAAGGGTACATCCCAAGAGAAACACAATGTGAGCCACAAGAATAATTTTTAATTTTCTTATAGCTTCCCTGAATAACTCTTAAAAAAACCCATGAGCTCAGTTTTGACAATTTTGTTTAAGCTAACTTTTAAAAAGCATTTATAATAGAAATCAATAGAAAAATAAGATATCATAAGTCTTAAGTATTTGAAATCTGAGGGCTGTTTTATTCTTAGAATACATTTTATTAGGTTAGCCACAGGTCAAGTGCAAAAGAGGGAGACAGGCTGTTGGTGGCCTTGTTAGAACCCACTGGATAAAGGGCAGAGTAACAGGGTCAAGTGTTAAGGGAGGCACAACCCAGGTTTTATGCTCCTGTACAGCAGGGAGAATCAAGCTGGCTTCATCTAAACTGGAATGAGAACTGTCTACAGTATTTCAGGTACCCACATTTGTTTTAAATTTGGTGGTGCTGGGTATCAAACCCAGGGCCTTGTGCCGTCTGGTCCCCAGCCCTGACTGCAGTGTTTCCTATCAGAAAAGCAATCATTTACTTGTTTAAAGGCTCACTCCAGCTGCTCGGTGGTGATGGGCGGTTAGGAAGCCCCAGCGGTAAGGAGCTGAGCCGGGATGCAGGTGAAAGGTGGCTGGATCGTAAAGACAGACGTGAGGAGGTAAGTAGAAGGACTTGGTACAGTTCATATGCTGTTGCTCCAGACAGCTGGAGGCAGGAGAAGGATGATGACTCCCAGAAATACTTGGGATATTTGTTGTGAATACAGGATGCCTCCCCTGAAGCAATATGAATTACGTCACATACATACCACAAGAGATGACTGAAATAGATACAATTCTAACGGACAAATGAAATTGTCAGTGATTCTACGGTAAAGCAGCCTCTCCAAGACCTGGATTTTTGTTTCTTCGGTGTAAAGTAATTCTCCAGTAATGTCTACTCCAAGTCTGAAATCTCAATCACAGCAAGCTGAATTGAAGAAACTAACTCCAGGACTGGCTACAGTCCAGCTGCTATGTTTGCCCGGCATGCACAAGACTTCAGGCTCCACCCCTAAATCTCTAGTTCTGGCTATCAGGGGATAGTGTCAATGTTAAAATGGCAGGAAGGCAGTTGTATTTATTCACTTTAAATCGAGACCTTAGGGTTCTGAAGGAAGCAGCAAACTAACCAGCCATCCCAATTCCACTTTACATACAAGGAAACGGAAAGCTACATAAGGTAGGTTAAGATATTCAAGTGACAGAAAAGTCAAGAAGTGTCCAGGAGAACCAAACTGCCGTTGGTGATGCAGCGTTTAGTTCTATGAACCCACTGCTCACCATACCGTCAGGAACATTTTAGGGATCAAAGGTTTGAGCTTAATGAATAAGACCAATAAAAACAAGACCAAACTAAAACAGGCCTGTCTCCTACTTTACAGGCAGCCCTCTTAGAAGCAAGAACATTTACTTGTATATGTTTATCTAAACATCCATGATTATATTCACAAATGTGTGGTTCCTATGCCTCCATATACATAAACACAAGGATACAGGAGCAGCAACTCTGATGCAGAAGGCTGCCACAGGCAAGGAATCTGCATCTCATTTGAACAGTCTCAGTCTGAATTACCGGAAACTTCTGATTCTGTAAATGACCTATTTAAAACACGGGAGGAGTTTGTCTCTCTTTTCTTCATAATTTATTCTTTTACAGCAGAGAAAATGCCTTTTCAGAGAAGCCCAAAGGGCCTCTAGTAAGTTTCTCTGAGTCGGGAATGTGTACTAAGCTCTTATGTACTAAGCACATAAACTCAAGGGTCCTGGGAAGATTCTACAGAGCCCAATGTTAGTGATCCTTACTTTAGTAGCATTAGGGTCATTCCTGATACTTGGCTCCTAAGACAGTGACCTAACCACAATATCCTTTCATATTAATCACTTTCAAGACAGAATTAGTATACATTCTTTATCGATCTGAAAAAGCAGAGCAACATCCAGGCCGAGAGTGTACAACTCAAGGCTAAAAAGCAGTGTTTTGACCTCTGCATTAACAACATTTTTCCTGGCGTGTTCGAATCCTAATAGTGAGTCACAGACCTCAAATTTTCTATCCTGTTGTTCATCATCAGAGACCAACAAGAACCATCAGCTAGCATAAAAGTAAAGGTCTAACCTTTGCTACTCTCTAATGTCTATATTCCCCAAATGGCCTCATCTACCTAAATATACAGCAAAGGTGTAAGGGGGACAAATTTACAAGAGTCCCAAAGGAGAAGAACTCAGCATTGTAAGGTTTGAAGCAAAGGTATGCTCTTTGAATTTGGTCAGAAAGGAGCCTGTATGCGGCTCAGAGCTCTGTGAATTGCTGTTCACTAAGGGACCACACCCCCTTATCATAGCTTTTCTGTTTCAGGACCAGACAATGAAGAAGGAAATTACTACCCAGAACAAGATGGCTAAACTTTTCTGCAGATAATCTGAAGAGCCTGGGTCCACAGAAGGCAAATAAATGATTTGCATAGTATCAGTAAGCCTGTTGCTGTTTATCTAATATAAGGAAGAAGACATGGGGTGGGGTGGGAGAGAAGGAAAGCCATCAAGAAGAATGTCATGCTGATAGTTACTATACATACAATGGGCTAAGTGGAAGATTAAACAAAAGAATCTAAATGACTAAACACAAAGGCCTTTCAGGTTTCCTTCCTAGTGTAGGAAACATTTTGTTTCCAAGGTTCTTGTATCTACAAAATAACAAAAACATTTTATTTTCCCTACATGTGCTCAGAGAAACAGATAAAAGCTGGTCTGTCCATGTCCCACCTAGCTTTGGTTTTACCCTATAGCACAATAGCTCTTAAAGAGATTAAAAGTCAATTAGACTTAATCAATTGATCACAGGGCTAGAATAAAATACATATTTTGCTTATAAACACTTTGAGCTCAGTGTAACTATTTTATCCTGTATCTTTAGTTATTAGAGAAAACATAGTAATTATACACTCTTTCTTGAAGCTCAATCTCATTTTCTCACCTCCCAATGGCTTATTCTTCATACAGCACATAATTAAGTCATGTAACATGAAGGCCATATCCCACTAGTTTAAAACTCTAATGTCCACAGTTACTATAATAAAGGGATTTGATCTAAGGATACAATTACCATAGTTTACACACTTATTCAGTTTTCTTTATAGAACCCCCCTCCAACTGCTCCTGGAATCCTTGGGATGCAGAAAGAAGATTCTTGGTTTAAAACAGATTAAGTTGATGTGCTGCAGACAATGTAATTAAATGTACAAAATTAAAAGGTCCTGGCTGAAAATGGTGAGGGATCTTTGGCTCTGTAAGGGCTCATACTTAAACTTTCCAACATTTCTAACCAAGGGATGCTTTTGAAAATCCTTCCCAACTCCAAAATCAGCTGAATCCAGGCAAAATACCAAAAGGTATTTTTCAATTAAATATGGAGTAAAAATATTCTTGTTTTCCCTGGAATCTTCAGGTCTTCAGCTAGTTGCAGTATTGGCCATAGTTGAAAGACAAAAACAACTTATTTCTCCATCATGACCAGGCTATTTTCAGATCCTAATAGGAGAATGTCATGTTTAATTAGTAGCATCTATGTCTCGTCACAGAAACACTGTTTGGGCCAAGCATAGAACTAAGGCTCCATTAAACAAAGAAAAGAAGTAGCCAGAATGCCAGGCATGTAATGCTGAACACTTCACACAAATGAAAGCCCTGTGATGCATACATTTTAAAACATTTCTTGTGCTCTCTGCTAAAGTTCTTACTGGCATACAAATTTTACATGCAGCCTAATTATGCCTCAAAAATCCCATTGAATTGGAAACTCAACTTCACCAGACTGTATGTCTCTGGACTCCAGTTGACTGAAGATTAAGCTTCCCCAGTGACTTCTACATTATCCACCTTTGCCAGTGTGTCAGGATGTTTAACAAAGTTAACTGAATCTAGCATTTAGTATTGCTGTGGAAACAAAGCAGCATCTGCCAGGTCCCTGTAAACAGCCGAATTCAAAAGGGTGCTCTGAAATCAGTTCAGCAGACAGGAATAGCTCAAATTAAGTTCAACTGTCATTCTCCAGTAATTACGAAAGTCAAAAATACGGTGAGTGAATCCCTTTCTAACAACTATCTTCCAGTAGGGCTCAGTAGAAAAACTGCCTGTGCAGTTTTCACCTTAAATTTATTAGTGACATTTGAATTCCCAAATACCTTCCACCAAAAAGTCACCATTAGCTCTCAAATGACCGTTAATTATAACAAACATTGCCCAGATGTTCTTTTGATGGATTAATAGGTTTTACCCTATGTGACCCGTTTTGAGCCACCTGGGGGATGAAAAGCTAAGTGCTCCAGGGAGAACTGGCCAGGAGCTAACTCTCTTACAGAAAGACAATGGAAAATATTACTCACAAAATTTAAACACAAAAATGGCAAAAAATCAAGGGGAAAGGGGACTTCTGGTGCCGAAAGTGTGACGAAATATCTTCTTTCTGTGGGAAAATAATCTTTATCTTTTGGTATGTAAAAGATAGGTAATTTGACAATAGAAAAATCAATGCCTAAAAGGTTTATGAAAACCAATTTATCTAAGTGTAAATCACATTTACTAAATGGGGCATGAGCAAAAAGTATAGTCAAAATGGGCTTAATGATTAATTTTTTTCAATCCTAGAACATTATTATCCTGAAGCTAAACAAATGACGGGAAGCCTCTGGACAGCTCATCAGAGAGGCCCCACGTGTCGCCATTGTGTATACCTGGAACTGAAGTGGCAAATACTCTTCATAGAGATCATCCCACAGCTCCTGTAGGTCTGAGAGCTCCAAAGGATAACTCACGGGTGTCAAAGGCCTGTTAAGGAAATTGGAACTAACTCCATTTGTCATGATATGGCCAGGCTTGGCTCCAAGTGGGCTGGATTTCACTGGAATTGGAAGCTTGCTCCCTCGGGGACTTTGAAGGGGCTTATATTCAAGACCTTTAATCATGCTAAGAGCTAGCTCCAGTTTGTGGTTACAAAAATGGTGTGGCGCCTGTTCATCGGAACAATAGTCACACTTTGGAAGTTCTTTCGCACTTCTCTCCGTTTCCTCGTCTTTCTGTTGTGGAGGACTGGCCTGGACACTAGCATCTAAAGATTCCACAGAGGAACCTGGCGTGCCTTCCTCCATGCTTTCTCCATCCGGGGGTACTTTTGTGCTTGCTAAGTCTGGTGGCCCAACCTCTGACAATGCCGGTTCTTCGGTGCAAATGCTGGCGGAGTACCTGCTAGAAGGGGCATAAGAAATACTTCTGGCCACTTTTCGAGGCACCTTACAAATGGCTTCATAGTCAGAATCCGCAACCCGCAAAGAGGCACAACCACGGCATCTCCTGGGTCGGTTTCCGGGGCCTTCAGAACCATGACAGCTGTGGGACTCCTGACTCTGTTCCTCATTTTCTACCCAGCACTCAAACCCTGAATAGGCAAAGTCTTCCTGGAGCAGTGCAGAGTACCTCATATCTGGCAAGCTGGAAATGTCAACAGTCCCACTCCCCGCCTTGATCTCCTCGCCGGAGTCATCGTTATTCTTCCGATACATACTGGCAATGCAGAACTTGAGGCGATCCTTTTCCAGCAGCAGCTTCTGCAAGCGCTCAAGAGAAAGGGCTTCGATCCTGGCAATAACAGTATCGAATCGATAGATGCGATCGAGCATGAAAGCACACTTGCTGCAGGCAAACTCGGCTCTGCCATCCCGAGTGACATCTTTGCCGAGGACGTACGAGAGCAGAACCTGGAGGTTGAGCTTGGACGCTGTGTGGAAGATCCAACGCCGCTGGTTTCCGCACAGCTCCCGGGCACAGATCCTGCAAATCTCTTTCATCTTTACTCCGGGAGAGTGCCGAGTTTCTTTCTCGGTAACGGCTCCAGCCACGAGTTGCTCACTGGCTCCGCGATGCGTGTCTCTCCCCACCTTGATTGTCTGTGGCTGGCATGGCCCTGCCCCGGGTCCTCACTGGGTAGGGGTCCACCTCGGAGCGCGCAGGCTCTGGGTACCACACGGCCAGCCCCGCCCCTCGGGCAGGGGGCGGGCGCCGAAGCACCGAGGGGGATGCTGAGTGACAGGATGCGAGCTGCGCGCGGACGCTGCCAAGGCCCCCACAGCTGTCTCTCTCGCGGGCCGCCGCGTCCTCTGCGTCCTCCCGGGCGGGCAGGCTGGGCTCTGGGACAGTAGCGGCGGCTCAGGGCTGACGCAAAACCCCGGCGATGAGGCATCAGATTTCAAGATGGCGTCGGGGCAGGCGGCCTCCGTGAGACTCCTCTGGGAGTTGTAGTCCGACCGCGGCGGCTCTGCGCATGCGGGCTGGCGAGCACCTCGCCTCCGCCCTCAATCCAGTCTCTCCCGCTATCCCGGTAACGCAGACTTCGCTCCGAGTGGAGAGTGGAAAGCCGGCTCTCAGGCCAGTGCCTGGCTGCTTTACTCTGATGAGGTCCCCCCGAACGCACGCTCTGATCCCTTCAAGGAATCTCCCTCATCTGCTGGATGCCTCGAGGCTCCTCCCAGGGAGGAGAAAGCCCAGTCCCCTCCCCGTCCGTCCACGGCCAGTGCCACGTATACTGTGGATGTGGCCTGGCGGTGCCACTAGGTACCGCTGTGCCACCGTCTTCCCCTGCCGCCGCCACCCCACCTCCACTCCTAATTCTGTTAGTCTCTGGTGTCAGAAGGCCCCGGGGCGCAGAGATGGGTGGGGAGGACCTGATAGCTAGAGGAGGCAGGTAGAGTTTGCCAAAGCCAAGCTAAGGCTGAAGCTTTCCGACTATTGGATGAATCCTAGGAAGGAGACTCGAGGTTCTGCCATCGATGTTGGGGGATGGGTGGCTAGGGCTGGCCGACCTAGGTGTTTTGTCCTTTTAAGGAGTAGGGATGAGGGGGACGGACAGTGCACAATGCAAAAACCTGAGAGGGAATCCAGCAAACTCCAGGTGACTGCACCTGTTAATCAAGATTTCAGAGATAACAAGAGAAAGAGCTTTGTCAAGCTGGAGGCCTCCTGAGAGGAGAAGATTATCACGAATTCTCTTTCTGGTTCAGGTAGCTTACTTTTCGAAATGGAGATGGGAGACAGACGTTTCTTTGAGAGTGTTTTCAACTCAAGTACTTCAGAATCAGGGCTGGAAATTCACTGGCAGTGCTAGTACCAGGTTTTTACTACGTACTGTTAAGTTCCCCACCGTTGTGGACTGAGCTTCACACACAAAGCAGGGACTGGATGGGATGCAGTTAACACAAACTGTCGCGGGTAAGAATTCACTTCCTGGCTGGAGAGGCAAATACCTCAGGAGGAACCCTATCCCCAGCAACCACTTAAACTTCCCCCAGAGCAGGAACTCAGGTCCCTAAGGACTTTTAAATTCTAATATTGCGAGACTGGGGCTATTGTAATTATTCTAGCCACCTAACCAAAATCCTGCAGCTTTGATGCAACATAACTTTGCATGTACAATTTCACCTAAAGACACAGAGTCTCATCCTCTAGCCAAGACCATAAAATGGGATTCCAAGTAAACAGCTGCAGTTTTGTAGCCTCTGGGTATATGAGCTTGAACGTCATAAGACACTGGGCAAGAATCTTTGAAATCTACAGGAGTTTCTGGACTAGCCCTGACTGATGGACAGGAAGCATGCTACTCCCACCTAGAGAAAATACCCCCAAAGTACATTGAAAAATAGATAGTGAGCTATCACACCAGAACTAGCCCTAACATGATCATCGGTATTTACAATCACTTGATCATAGTCAAAAGGTAATGAAGGGTAGATAACAGAACTTGAAGCTTAAAGTTTAAAAAAAAAAGCTTAAAAGAAACGTTATAATAAGTTTAGTAACTTATGATTCTTATCGTCATCTTCATCACATTTGTAGTTAGCAGTGACTCCTTAAAAGGAAGGAAGCAAAATGGAGTGGGAGGAACTAAATGCAGACATGTCATCCTATAGACTATGAATCATTTGAATTTAGACAAGTGAATATTCAGGTATCACCTTTGATTCTCTGGTTTTTTTTCATTAAATATTTTCTTTTAAAACTTTTTTTAGCTTAAAAAAAAAACTGTATGTGCATGAATGTTTTGCCTGCATGTATGTATATGTGTCTGGTGCAAGTTCTGAAAAGGGAGTTGGTTTCCCTGGACCGGAAACCTGAAGTTCCAGATGGTTTTAACCATATAAGTACTGGGAGCTCAACCCACATCCTTTGCAGAGCAACAGGTACTCTTAACAGCTGGGTCACCTCTCCAGCCCTAATGTTCTTCTAATTTAGAAAAGATCCCGCGCATAAAGCCAAAGGCTGTGCCAGTTTAACATACCAGGTTCTACTCAGATCTAAACCATAAAACTTGAAACTGAAAGGAAATGCTTGGAACTTGCATGATATACACACAGTGTGGGCAACTCAATACAGACAAAGGCTCACATAGGGATATACAAATTAATAGTGGTTATATCTGAGGACTGAAAATGGATCCTTGCATTCCTTTTCCCTCATTTGGGTTCTATAATTTTTCATAATAAATTTTCAACACGTTGGGATAAGAAAAAATAGTTTCTTTAAAACAAAGTAGGATGCCAGGCTTAGTGGCACATGCTTTTAATCCCAGCACTTGGAAGGCAGATCTCTGCAAGCTTGAGTCAACATTTTAAGTTCCAGGCCAGCCAGGACTACATAGTGAGACCCTGTCTCAAACAAGATAGGATAAACATGTTCTTGTATGTTTGTACAATGCAACACTACCCAGCAATGAAAATGAATTGGCTCTGATGTGTGTTCCATGCATGGATCCCAAAAATTGATAATCAAGAAGTTACATACATATCAAGTGTATCTTGTGTGATTCATCTGAAGTAAAAATAAAATAAATAAATAGAAAAATACATCTATTATGATAGAAGTCAGGAATGGTTTCAGGATGAGAGAGTGAAAGCTAATTTCAAAGTAGGATGTGCTAGCTAGTTTTATGTGAATTTGGAATAATCTAGAGTATCAGAGAGGAAGGATCCTCAATTGAGGAAATGCCTCCATAAAATCTGGCTGTAGGCAAGCCTTAGGGCATTTTCTTAGCTAGTGAGGGCCTAGCCCATTGTGGGTGGTGCCAGCCCTGGGCTGGTGGGTGGTCCTGGGTTCCATAAGAAAGCCAGGAGGAGCAGGCCAGTAAGCAGCCCCCTCCACGGCCTCTGCATCAGCTCCTACCTCCAGGTTCCTGCCCTGTTAGAATTCCTGTCCTGACTTCCTTCAATGGTGAACAGTGATGTGGAAGTGTGAGTCAAATAAACCCTTTCTCCCCAGTTTGCTTTTCATCATGGTGTCTCATCACAGCAATAGAAACCCTAAGAAGACAAAGACATTTTCTGGGGCAGTAAAGACTTTCTCTGCCGTGTCTTGAATGATGGGTACATGGGTTTGTGTAGCTTCCAACACTCATGAAACTGAGCACTGAGAGTTGTAGATTTGATGTTAGTATGTGGTAGTAAAATGAATATGCAGATATGCAGTGCCTAAATGCTTTTAATCTTTAACAGAAAACAATCCCCACTTTAGCACAGAATAGCTTTGAACATTGGGTAGATAAAACACAGTCTCGAAGACATTCTGTAAATGGCCCAATTGGAAATGAAAAAAATGTCTGGTTCTTGTTTAATGTGGACTTTAGAAAACACAGTTTCATATATGTGCATCCCATACATTTAAGACTGAAGCAATGTATGTGATTAAGGTGGGATGGAAGATTTTTGTGATGATTTAATATAGGATGATCACTTCCAAAACTCACTGAATGCACATAATAGGAAACTTGAAAATGGGTTTCATATTATGGAGTTTTAAGTAAGTTATCACTGGGCTATATCAGTAGTTTGTCCTAAAGACAATGGAATGACAACAAATGGGGTGTGGAGGCTCGTGTCTGCAATCCTAGCCTGTGGGAGACACAAGCAAGAGGATAAGGAGTTCAAGGTAATCCTCAGCCACATAGTGATATACATAGTGACTAGCCTTGACTACATTAAGACCGTATCTCCAAGAAAGAAAGAAGGAATAAAAATAACTGGTGAGCACATTCACAAGCATTTAGTAACTTGGTAGTTACGACTTAGGTGGCTAACCTTAGGGGAAGTCACTTACATCTGGTCCTTAGATTCCTAACGGACAATATGAAGTTTTAAAATACAAGTTTTCAGATTTCAGTATCCCATCAGAATGAGGTGTGGTGTGGGGTATTAAAATACAGATTGGGTTGCTTGGACTTCCTAAAGAATTCCCAGATCTTACTGATGCTGTTGTCTGAGAGCTGTGCTTTGAAAATCACTGAACTATATATAACTACTAAGTTGGATTCAGAAAGACCTCAGTAAAAATATCAGAAGTTTACAGAGGCTAGAGAAATGGCTTGGTTAGGAGCATTTACCGCTTGCGAAGAGCACCCAAGTTCAGTTCCCAGCACCCACATGGTGCCTCACACCTTTTGTAATTTCAGTTCCAGAAAATCTGATTCTCTCTTGTGATCTCCATGAGCACTGCACACATGTGGTGCCTAGATATACATGCAGACAAAACACTCATGCACACACAAAAAACATTTTTAAAGGTAAAAAGGCCAGAAGTTATATAGATAAATGAAAAAAATCTGTCAAAGAACTACTCACAAAATTAATGTTGAACTGCTGGCAGTAGTGGCACGCCTTTGATCCCAGCACTTGGGAGACAGAGGCAGGCAAATCTCAGTGAGGTCAAGGCCAGCCTGGTCTTCAGAGTGAGTTCCAGGACAGCCAGGGCTGTTACACAGGCAAACCCTGTCTCAAAAAACCAAAACAACACAAAAATTAATGTTGAATTTAAAAAAACTACACAGTAGTTGGGGGGGGGGTGGCTCATGCCAGTATATTATCCCAGCACTCATGAGGTTGGGGCAAGAAGATTGGATTGACACTGGTTCAAGGCCCGCCAGTACTTACATTGTGAGTTCTAGGTTACTCTACGCTACAGGGGGCAACTCTGTCTCAAAAAATTAGAAAAAAAAGGGGAAGAAAGGAAGGAGGGAAAGAAGGAAAGAGAGAATGAATAAATGAAGGAAGGAAGGAAGGAAGGAAGGAAGGAAGGAAGGAAGGAAGGAAGAAAGGAAGGGAGGAGGGAGGACTATATTCCCATTGTGGTGGTTTTGCTGTGGTAACATTTTATTTGTTCTGTTTTGATGTTGGTACCATCCCTGTTTAGGTATTAGAGTCTGAGAAGTTTCTCTTGGAACTGCCATCACTTTCATATCCATTGTATGGCAATAAAGCTATTTCTAACATCTAATTCTGCCTTGGGAGGGAGTTTCCAAGGGAATGAGAAGTGGGAAACCCCCATGTTCTAAACCAGCTGTACTGGGTTTCATTGCTTTAACTGTTCTAACTAAAATTCTTCCCCACTGAGAAAATAGTTCAGGCATATAAGATGAAACAAACAAAACAAAGGTGGAGGAGGAGGAGGAAGAAGAGGAGGAGGAGGAGGAGGAGGAGGAGGAGGAGGAGGAGGAGGAGGAGGAGGAGGAGGAGGAGGAGGAGAAATGAAAGTGTCCAAGTTAAGCCAGTTAGGCCGAGTGATAACACACAAACCAGGACATGGTCTCCTTGTGCTGGAAATAAGAAACAGTGGCCCTCTCCATTAATTAGTGCAGGATTAGGAAATGTGGGCTTCAAAGGCAGGAGACTTTCAGTATGTCTGTAGATTTCAGTCATGCATTTTTGCAGAATCAAATTAAGACCGCAAACATCGGGTCCTTTTGCATTAAGCTATTAAATAACCATAGTTTTGTAAATAAAACTTCAGGTGTGAATTAAATATGTGAGCCAGTCAACAGGAATTTATGCAAACTTGATGTGTTCTCTGGCTTCACTGAGCCCTCGGGCACAGGTAATTGGGATAAATGGCTAACTAAATGGTATAGACGCAATCAATCCAGTGTGAGAGAAAAACACGGAGAGTAGTGTGGACTGAGAGAATTGGAGGGGGCAGCAGTGGCGAGGCGAAACAGCTATTAGAAAAGAGGGACAAAAGCCGGGCGGTGGTGGCACACGCCTTTAATCCCAGCACTTGGGAGGCAGAGCCAGGCGGATCTCTGTGAGTTCAAGACCAGCCTGGTCTACAGAGCGAGTTCCAGGACAGCCTCCAAAAGCCTCAGAGAAACCCTGTCTCAAAAAACCAAAAAAAAAAAAAAAAAAGAGGGACAAAGGGCTGGAGAAATGGCTCAGTGGTTAAGAGCACCAACTGCTCTTCCAAAGGACCCAGGTTCAACTCCCAGCACCCACATGACAGCTCACAACTGTCTGTAACTCCAGTTCCAGGGGATCCGATGTCTCAGACATATGTGCAGGCAAGGCGCCAATGCAAATGAAATAAAAATAAATGTAAAAAAAAAAAAGAGGGACAAAGGAGAACTTCCAGCCAAAGAACACAGTGTTAGTCTTGGAAGTTGGGGTGAACACAGTGCTTGCCTGTAAGTGAAGGGAGATGATGGGGATCACTAAATATCTATATTTATCCCTATTCACCTAATCCTCTACAACTGTTGGTTCACAGGTATTAAGGTCAACTGTGTAGCACACCAGGACGGAGGACCTTAGCAAGTAGCATTTAGTTAGAGTATTTTGATAAAAGCAAAAGAGTTTGGATGTGAGCAGAGAATCACACGAAGGAAACTATTTTAGGAAACTGAACTGTGCCACAGACGGACTGCAGTGTCAAGGAAGTTTCTGGATGATTACAGGACGATCTGCTGAAAAGCCATCACAGCTGCTTATGTGTAGAGTAATAACTTCTGGTATAAAAATGGCAAGAGTGTGGCAGGTATGAGAGTCATCTTAAGAGTGAATGGAAGGGTTTGCTATACATGTGTTAGACATTTGAACCAGTGAGCATGCATGTTGGTGGCAGTTTCTGTACCACCAGTCAGTTCCCAGATAACCACACAGAGACTTATTAATAAGTATAAATGCAGGGCTCATAGCTTAGGCTTGCTGCTAACTAGCTCTTGCAACTTAAATCAACCCATATTTATTAATTCACATGCTGCCAGGTGGCCCATGGCTTGTTACCTCGTTTTCTGTGTGTCTTGTTCCCTATGCATCTGGCTGGTGACTCTGCCATTCTTCTTCCCAGTGTTCCGCCAGTCTTGCTCTCCCACCTAACCTCTTCCTGTTTGCTATTGACCAGCTGACTCTTTATTAAATCAACGAGAGCAACACATCTTCACAGTGTACGGAGGGGTTATTCCACAGCGCGTGGGTTTATGCAAACTCAAGGAGGATGAAAGGAAACAAAGGGTTTGTGCCGCCCAGTTTTGTGACGACTTGAAAAGAGCCAGAGTCATTTGGGAAGAGGGAACTTCAATTGTGGAAGTGGCCCTCTCCAGATTGGCCTGTGGGCCAATCTGTGGTGCATTTTCTTGATTGATGATTAATAGACAAGGGACCAACTCACTGTAGGTGGTGCTACCCCAGGGCTAGTGGTCCCGAGAGCTATAAGAAAGCAGACCCAGCAAGCCCTGAGGAGCAAGCCAATCAGCAGGGATTCTCCATGCCTTGCCTCCAGGTTCCTGCCCTGTGTTCTTGCCTCAGTGATGGCTCCAGCATTAGTCAGCCATTGAGGTTCAAAATCGAACTTGCCATGGTGATGAACCAATGTTAAGAGTTGTGTCCCTGATGCTTTGTTTGGTACCTGGTAGAATCTAGGAACTTTCAACCTCCTCATAACAGAATGGAGAAGAGAGGCAATGGCGAACAGATGAAATTCAACCATATCATACCCCTTGCTCCCAAGGCTCAGGAAGATCATGGAAGAAGGCCCAGAAAGATGGTTAGAAGCAAAGGAAGGGGAGGACCACTGACAAACAGTGGCTTCTAGACATGACAGGACTGCTGCACTCACGAACTCACAGAAGAAGACCTTCACAAGTTTGCAGGGTGGCACACGCCTTTAATCCCAGCACTCGGGAGGCAGAGGCAGGCAGATCTCTGTGAGTTCAAGGACAGCCTGGTCTACAGAGTGAGTTCCAGGACAGCCTCCAAAGCTACAGAGAAACCCTGTCTTGAAAACACCAAAACAAAAACAAAAACCAAAAAAACAATAAAAAAAGACCTTCACAAGTTCAAGCCAGTCAACAGTTTGAATGGGGGAGGGGCTGCTGAGGGAGGGAAATCAGTTTTCTTTAGGGGTGTGATCCCTGCTAGGCTGGCCATGCTCCAGTAGCCATATGCATTTGGGTGGCACTGATTTTTGCCTCAATGCATTACATAGAAAGACAAGGAGAAGGAATGGCATTGGGTGGGGGAAACAAGAGGGATTTGGGAAGAATTAAAGAGGAGATTGGGAGTGGATGTAATCAAAACACACTGTATGAAATTCTCAAAAAATACATAAAAAAACAAATAATAGAATATTTTCATGCTGAAAAAAAGTCTTGAAGTTATTTACCACAGGGATTGCCATTTCCTTCTTGTCTACAGGGCACATTATCCACAGTTTTGCTTCCCACAGTTATAGTTACCTATAGTCAGCTGTGGTCCAAAGTATTAGAAGGAACATTCCAGAAAGAAATAACTCATAAGTTAGAAACTGGCTTGCCTGAGTATTATGATGAAATCCTTTGCTAGCGTATCCACACAGTGTGTGCTACCCTCTCGTTAGTCTTGAGTGTCCTATGCTCCACACTATGAGACGTAAGTTTCTCTTGTTTTTAAGCTATCTGGTATATGGCATTTTGCTACAGTATCCTAAATGGACTAAGGCAGCACTCCTAAAGTACTTAGAATAGTATCTTTCTAGATATACTTAAACAATCATTGTATGAATAAACCAGTGTTGTCCCTTTAAATCCCTTTCACACTTTACAGACCAAAATCTTGCTGCTTACCCCAGGTCACAATGATTCCGTCTTTCTCTGTTGCTTTATATTCCCCCCCCCCCCCCGTAAGTGATTTTTCACAGGTGATAACCTCTGAAGGACAAAGACTAACCCCCCATACACATGTCCTTCTTCCTACAACTATCAATATCCTCAGCAACACATGTAAACACAGCTGCTGAGCTGTATGGAACCCCCCTAGCTCTCTACCTCCTTTGCAGCTAGCTCTAAGTATTAAAGCTGTGGTTGCTTTAGCTGAGATGCCTTACTCCTGAGACTTGTTACTCATGAAGGTTAGGACTGGGAGTGAGCAATGTTGGGTGAGGTTTCATAAACAAGCCTGCAGTTCAGCACCAAGCAGCTTAGGAAGAGGAAGCACAAAGCTGCTCTAAAAAAGCAAAAACAAAACAAAACAAAAACCTCCTTATATGAAGCTGTCCCATTGCCTACACTATGAATCCCTGCAAGGTTTTCATTCTCCATGGTGAGCATTCAGAGCACATTCTTGCATTAACCTCCACATCAGATCTCTCCATGGAAACACCGGAATGTTTGCTATTTTAGGAAACACGCCTGGCTGCAAGCACTGCTGTTTACTTTAGTGCAAACGAGGCAGGACTTGAAGACTTGAGCTGATCTGTGTGAGTGGGAGGGTCCTGTTCCATTAGTGAGCACCCCTCCCCAGTTCTGCTGTTCTGCGTCCACAATGAAATCACACGCTAATAAATTTTGCTTATCTGTTACTTGAGGAAATACAGGAAAAATGCAAAGCCAGAATTCTTTCCGACCTCTGTTTCCAAGTACACCATTTCCCTGGCTTCCACACCCCCCGTTCTGTTTTTTTTTTTTTAAGCTTTGTAATAAAGCAGCTACTGTTCTGTAAGAAGGAATAATATCAATAGTGGGGCAGTTACCAGATTTTCTCTGTGACTCTTGCTCCCTTCGCTGAGGAAGAGAACAGGGCTCTGCTAACTCTCTTAATTTTCCCAGCTGCCCAGTAGCTACTGAGTGCCCTGGCCACAACCTGTGGACCCGCTGGACATCCAGAAGGAGTCCTGGAGTGATGCCACAGTGACTTGTCACATTTATAGAATTTCTAAAATCTTTGTGTAAAGTTAATAAATTCTCTAATAGACGTTTGTAAATATTGTGCCAATATGCTTTGTTGGGCAGAAAGGAGAAACAGCTAGTAAAATTAATTGAGTCAAGTAATACGTTTCGGAAGCACCTGTTTTAACTTGATGTAGTTGGACATCGTGCTGGTCAATTGACATATACTTTTAAAGCTTGTAGAACAAGAGCTCCAAGTGAGGAAGCCCGTCTTTTTCTCCTCTAAAACTCCCATCCTGGGGCAGGCTGCCCCATCCCTCTGGAATGAGGAGAAAGAGAAACAGTAAGCAGCTAAGGGTTTTACAAATATTGTGTCTTGAGAATATCTAGGAGAAAACCATGTCCAACAGAGATTATTAGCATTTATCCCATGAAAAATCCCTTTGATCAGAGGCCCCAGCATGACTGAGCAGGGCTTCAACTTGACACAAATCTAGACACATTTGGGACCAGGGAATCTTAACGAGAAACTGCCTCCCAAAGATTGGCCTGTAGGCAAGTCTGTGGGCATTTTCTTGGCTAGTGATTGATACTGGAGGGTCCAGCCTGTTGTGGTGGTGCTACCTAGGGACAAGTGGTCCTGGAAGGCACAAGAAAGGACACTGAGCAAGCCAGTAAACGACACTCCTCTATGGTTTCTGCTTCAGTTCCTGGCTCCAGATTTCTGTCGACTTTCCTCCATGAAGTTCTGAGAGTTGGAAGATTAAATAAACCCTCCCCTTCCACATTGCATTTGGTCATGGTGTTTATAACAGAAATGAGTTTATGCCACATGTTTCAAGCAACAAACTGAGTGGATGGTGTTTTGTTATCTATCTACTGCTGCTTTTAGTTCTTTTACTTTTGCTCACTATATACCTAACAGATTCGTTCACTCAAAACTGAAAGCGCAGCTATGGCGGACCATCTTTTGGATCATACAGAACACGGGAAGGACTAAAGAGTCAGAGTGATTATACGCAATCCATCCTCTCATGCTGCAATAATCACAGGAGAAACGCTTGTGAATAGGACCTGGGATAGATGAGCACTTTTCATTTGACCTCTTTGAATCTAGAGGTGCAGGATCTGTGTGCTCTCCCTTCCTCTAAGGGCCACATGCCAACCATGGTGGCTGCAATTGTGAAGACTGAGAGGGAACTGGAAAGGTTGTAAACCCCAGCTCAGATCTCAAGCACTTTTGTCCCTCAGCACCAGCTGGAGATTATGGATGGTTTTGCTGGCAATGAAGAGGATTCTTTAGCCCTTGGAAATCAGGACTGAAAGTTTAGATATGAAATTTTTGCTTCCTTTAGTGTGAGTTTCCATGGCAGATGGAGGTGTGGGTATAATACAGTAGAATTAAGACATTGTTACTGTTAGCAGGCAGGAGGATGACCATAGTACAGTCTTCGGGCATCTTAACAAGCTGGGTTCAGCATACACTCTATCAAAATGAGAGATATCTTTTACTCCTATCCTAATTCATAGAATGTACTTGCTGAAGCAGTTAATAGCTGTGGACAGCCATACCTTGTTTTCAAGAGGCTGTATCAATTACCTAGTCTCTGAGCAATCCTAGAGCATTCATTAGGGTTACCTTTCTAAAATGCACACCATGTGATTTTATTTCTCTTGCTTTAAAAAAATTCCCTATTGCTTATAATATAAAGTGCTATGTCAGTGTTTAAAGGCTTTTCTACTCTATATTTCAGCCTTCTCCCATACTTATCAAATGTTTGCTAGCAGCAATTTCTCTTCATTCCTTAACTCCCTTCCAATATCTGCCTTGCCTAGAAAGACCATAGTAGTTACTTTTCTCATTGCCTACAAAGGCGAGTCAGCAGAGGACTCATAGTTTTAAGGCAGAGAGGGTATGGAGACCAGAGTGGTCCCTGCCCATAGCCGTGTGAGCATGTAAGCAGTTTGCCTACATCACAGTGGGATAGGAAGCAGGAAGACATTGACCAATGGGTGGGCTGAATTGTAGCTGAAGGGCTGGACTATAGCAGAAGGCCTGGCCTCATAGTGGTCTACTTCTAAACCAGTTCTTCCAGTGGGAGACTATGGAGGGCAGGTGAGGTCCTGGTGAATATGCTGATACGAGACCGACATGTCAAGGATGGCAGAGCCTCAGGGTCATGGCTTCCCCTAGGCCAGGCTCAGAATGACAAGACATCCCCCTGGTCCAAGTATGATGTCAATGAAGGTTGACATTCATCTGAATCAAGTAGGTCCAGAAAGTGTTAGCCAGAGCTTCCTCCCTGGATGACTACAGCCAAGACTGCTCCACTACAGAGACCCTGCTGGGATTAGCTACCCCACTTCCTTATTAATGCCAAATTTCCATCCCGGAGCTGCACCCCAGCTTTGTTATTTGTGTCTGCCATTTCCTCATTCCCCGTCGCCCCAGTCAGGGCAAGTCTAAAGCTGTGCTGGTCTCAGCAGGAAACTAGGAGTTCAAACACAGGAGCCCGCTGGAGACATTTCTGTTTCCAAGTGTAACAATGGCTACCCCTATTCCCCTGTGTATTCAGCCTTCACGGACCAATTTCAGGGGTTTCCAGGTGGTTCTCTTCTCAGCTTCCAAAGGTACAGGTGATTGATCCCTTCATTTGGGGTCCCTTCAGACCTAGGTACATATTTCTATTCCTGTTTATTATACCATTACATGCTAATATCTGATAGGACTACCCTCTGAAGCTGGGCTTGCCTAGACCCTAGTGGAACTTAGAGTGCATTTTGGAAATCCATGGGGTGGGGGCTTGTTTTAGTTATTATTATTATTATTATTATTATTATTATGAGGAGGAGGAGGAGGAGGACGAGACAAGGGATGTGTGTGACTTGCAATGGGCAGGACAAACAAACCATTGACTCAAATTCCAAATGACTGAAATGTTCCACTGTTTATAGATGATAGTATCTCAGCTGTGTGTAATCACCTGAAGCCAAAACTAGATGCTGTTGCAAGTGTGAATAGAATGCCAATATACACTCAATTTCCCATGAATTTGATTACTAAATAAATCAAAGGAAGGTTGTGTTTTTATTTGGCAAATTCGCCACTTTCTCATCACTTTCGGGCATTATCACTTGCTATTATGACCAATATAACAACCTGGGTCATGCTTCATTTGCAGCTTTGTCATTCACAGTGACGTTCATACAATACAAGCTCTCTTTTAACTCTTTTCATATAATTTCATTCAGAAATTTGCATATGCAAATAAGCATTGTTGTATTCCAAGTTAAGCTCTGCATATATATGTGTTATTTTCAGGGTATAATTAAATCAAGTTACTATAGAAAGTACTCCAAGTAGTACCTGCTAAGGAAATGCTACAATATGTGGTGGTTTTATTACTAAAGAAAGCCATTGGATGTTCACTGATGAATATTTTATAATTTATTTATTTTTATTTAATGTGCCCTGATGTTTTGGTTACAGTTGTAAGTCCTCTGGAAGAGCAGTTAGTGCTCTTAACTGCTGAGCCATCTCCCCAGACCTGATGAACATTTTAAAATACACTGGGTACGTGTGTTTAAGAAATCCAACCAACCTTCTCATTTTATATTATAGTAATTGGAATCATTTATGTCTAAAGCAGAAAATGTGATGGGGGATGTCCTTCTGTATATATGTTTCTCTTATTGGTTGATGAATAAAACCCTGGCCAATAGCCAGCAGAGGCCAGAAGATAGGTGGGGCTAGGAGAGGAGGAGAAGGCCTCTTGAGGAGATGCCATGTAGGGACTGGGAAGAAAGGACATACTAGGCATTCTCTGGTTAGATAAGGCCATGTAGAAATACATGGATTATTAGTTATGGGTCAACAATTAAGAGAGAGCTAGCCAGTAAGAAGCCCTAGCCATCGTCCAACAGTATTATAATAAATATAAGTCTTTGTGTGCTTATTTGGGGCTGAGAAGGGTGGTGGGACCTGGTGGTACAAGAAAAACTCCAGCTACAAAAATGCTTCAATATCTCTTTCTGTTTAGTAAATAAATAATCACTCTGACTAGTTTCTCCATAGCTATTCACATTGGTGCCTGTCCTGAGGAGCAAATAATTCAAACTGACCATTGTGACTTCTGCTATAGTCTAAGTTGACAGACACAATGGGAAAACTGACAGATACAATGACAGAATTATGACCATTAATGTTACTGAGAACTGATATATTTATTAATTTTACCTTTTTTGTTTTATAAAAGGGAGGTGATTACAATTTGAGAGATGTTTGTAACAGAAGACTTACTGGCAATATTTTTGTATACCTGCTACTTAAAGAAAACCTTAATCACTTTAAAATTGCTACTTTGAGCCGGGCGTTGGTGGCACATGCCTTTAATCCCAGCACTAGAGAGGCAGAGGCAGGCGGATCTCTGTGAGTTTGAGGCCAGCCTGGTCTACAGAGTGAGTTCCAGGACAGCCTCCGAAAAAATACAGAGAAACCCTGTCTCGAAAAATCAAAAAAATTGTTACTATGAATAATTATAGTAGTTGTTATGATGTTTTGAACAGTATACAAGATATTTCATATGTATTATTTCTAATCTTCATAAGTGACTGAGTACTGGGTATTTATTTCTATGCCTATTTTACAGAAGAGGAAACTATGTTTGAGTGATTATTTATTTTGCCCCATGTCATTCAATTAGAAAGTTGTATGCTAAGATTTAAATTTCAAGATCTATGCTGATTCTTGCCATTCTGCTTCCCTATTAATAAACCAAGAGGCGACACAGCACAACCAGCATAGAAAGAGCAGAATTCTTCTCCTTGACTGTGTTTGTCACTTTTCTGCCACTGATAAGACACCTGAAAAGAAGGCATCATAAGAGAGGAAAGGTTTGTTTCTGCTCAGATTTGAGCATACATCATCACAAGGAAGGCATGGCGGTGCGAAGGCTGTGGTTATGGGCTCACTTAATTCTAAAAGGATCAGGAAGCAGAGCCAAATGGAAGTAAGGTAAAGCTATAATCCCCAAGGCCTGTACCCCAGTGACACGCGTAAAGGTTACCTAACCTCCTAAAACATGCCACCAACCAGGGACCATCTGCTCTAACAGATGAGCCCGTGAAGGATTTCTCACATCAAGCCATAACCCCCTTCTAGAAGTTAATGTGAAGCACTTAAGGATTGCCAGGAGTATTTGAGCTCTTACAGAAATCACTGCAATATTTCACTCTGTCTAGAAACACTGACTGAACCCACCCTTTCATTCATAGCATGAACACACATTGGAGTAGACATTTGCTAAAAGGTTCTGAGTCACTATGGGTCATTTTAGAGGTAATAATATAAACTACACATACTGACTGCCAGTCCCATAGTGATTAACTCAACGGGAGAGACAAAGAAATGAGTTATGGGATGGCTTTTTGTCCCCCACACCTAGGAGGACCTCCTTCCACACCCCCAGTGCTCTGAAGTTCTACCATTGCATGTTCCATGGGGACCCCCTCATTGTGCAGAGACACCTGACCCACTCAGCTTCCAGGTGGTAAAATGTGTCCTAAGGTGGCCTCCAACCAAAGTAGCCTTGGTTGATTATTTTAGTGTACAGATGCATATTCATTTGCTGTGAAAATGAATGTTCTTTGAAAGAGACAGGAAAATACTGCATGATAAAATTAACAGCATGATATGCTTGTGTTTCTAAGTGTACAATGTGTTGGATGACAATAATAAACTTTATAGATACTAGGAAGTAAATTCTAAAGCACATCAAGGTAGCACACATTATGGGATTTAATGCACTTTACCCCCAAATGCTGATGCTATTTCATCTAAGGATGCTGTATTTAGCCTTGTTATAAACATTCCTTTAGATTAGAATACAAGTAATTCTGCCTTTTTGAAATAATAATCTTTTTACTTTTAAAATCTGATATGAAAACTGATACTCAACTGTCCCCATCACTAGTATTATAAACCACATTTATCCTCTTCAGTGCTTACCAAAGAGGATGCAAATATATGTGTACCAAGTATACCAGCATTTGTATGTCAGGAAATACAAAATGAGCCATGTGGGTGATTTTATTTCAGAATTTCCCCAATAGTATTATGTCTTCCAAAATGCTTACTCAAGGATATATATAATTTTTCCTGAGGCTTCTGGAGTCATTGTAGTAAAACGTTAGCCTGACAGACTTTAGAAAGAGAGTTTGGGGTTACTCTTCTAATATTACATTGACAGAAAAGGAAAGGTCACATATCAATGTCTCACAGCTCATAAACAATCAAATCAGAAAGCCAGATCTTCCTTGCAATCAAGAGTTTTTTTTCCCTAATCAAAGTATATATAGAAAATTTTCCAGAATCACTCTGGCTTAAGCACCTAGTGAAAAGTTTCATCTATTTACCTCTATTGCTTACAGATCTTAACTTCTATTATATAGGCAAAGACAAGGCTGGGAAACACTTCTTTAAATTGATTCTTATTTGCCACTCTTTTATCAAGACTCCAGAATTTGTTTATATGAAACATTAAACCACACATTGGAGAGGTACTTCTGCTTTCTCCCCATTTTCAAATTCACATTTATTTGAAATTACTCTTCCCCATATGCATCTTTTTTTTTTTTTTTTTTTGTGGTTTTTCGAGACAGGGTTTCTCTGTGGCTTTGGAGGCTGTCCTGGAACTCGCTTGGTAGTCCAGGCTGGTCTCGAACTCACAGAGATCCGCCTGCCTCTGCCTCCCGAGTGCTGGGATTAAAGGCGTGCGCCACCAACGCCCGGCCCCCACATGCATCTTAGGAATATGTACTATGCAACATCGCTATACACTTAGCCCATATCCCAATACCAAAATGTCTAACAGCAAATTACATAATTGTTCTAGGTAATAAACAGTGATTAGGGGAATACTTAGGTTTCCATAAGTTTAACATAAAAACCACACCTTAGTGGTATAAGATTTACTATGTAACTTCAACTACAATATGTTTTGTAGGAATCTACAAGCTTTTAATCTCTAAAAATGACTTAATTTTTAGAGTTTAAAAGTTGAATTCTTCAAAAGAAATGTTCCATATTTTCTCCTATAGCTTCAGAATTTCTATACTCACCATTGACTGTTCCATGCCACCCCAGACAAACCTGACATGGCTGACCTACTTAAAGAGCTATTCATCGTCATCAGGGGAAGGTTAAAAAGCAGATCATCATAACTGCAGATGTTGAATACGTCTGCTACAGTACCTGTCACAAAAGCTTTCAAAAGATCATTTCTTTCCTTGTAGTAAAGAGGTAATCCTCTGTAAAAGCATTAAAGAATTACCAAGCATAACAAGGGTCTTATTTTAACTCAAGATATTGAGCTACTCAAAACAACAATTAAAAGCTATAAGACTACAGCATATAGGGTATAAAATAGCAACTTGCAACTAGCCAAGTATAGATTAAACAAACCAGGGATTTTTTTTCTGGCTAGGAAGACTGGAAGCTTGGGGTGAAATCCAGAATCAAAAGAAAGGGAGGCAAGAAGGAAAGTCCTTGGCTGTCACTACTCTGATGGGGGATGTTCTTCTATATATGTTTCTCTTATTGGCTGGTGAATAAAACACTGTTCGGCCAATGAGGCAGGAAGATAGGAAGGGCTAGGAAATGAGGGGAATTCTGGGAAAGGTAGGCAGATCCTGGCCAGAGTTGCCATGCTGCTGAAGAAATAACCACATGCTGGGGCATTATCAGATAAGTCATAGCCTCATGGCAATACGTAGATTGATGGAAATGGGTTAGTAATTAAGACAGAGCTAGCCAATAAGAAGCCCAAACCTAATATAAGTCTCTGAGTGTTCATTTGGGGGCAAGGTGGCTGCAGAACAGGGCGGGAAATCTCATTACACTACTTCATTATCAATATCATCTCAGGCTGTAGGATGGAGCTCTTGCCTGTGTTCTGTGTCAGCTATAATAGGGAGAAGGTGACCTGCACTGGTAATCATCATATTAATATCTGTCACACCCTCATCATATCCTCTATCACAGAGAGAATCCTGATGTCTACTCCCGCCGCTACCTCCACTACCGCTGTGAATTGGCCTGCTTATGTAAATGCCTGAGGTAGACCTGTGTTCTCTTGGTGATAGAATAATCCACAGGAATTCTTCTACTATGCATCCCTATTCCATATGTCTTTTTCATAGCCTCCTTAGAGTCATCTATCTTCTTAAAATACACAAAAGCATAAAAGAAATACGAGTAGAAAGGGAAGAAGCCAAATTACCCGTTTCCAGGTGACATCATTCTTAAAAAACCTTATTGAGTCTATTAGAAAACTCTTGGACTTAATTAACACAGTAAAGTTGCAAGATGCAAAATCAATATTAAAAAAGAAAACCCAGCTCTGAGCTTTTATTTATACAAACTCTCTGAGAAATAAATTAAAATATCCCATTCACCACCCCTGGAAAGTAGGTATTTAGAATAAAATATAACCAAAGAAGTGAAAGACCTCTAAGACAAAAATTTCAAGTTATCGAAAAAGGAAATCACAGAAGATATTAGGTACTAAAGAAATATTACATGTTCCTAGATAGGATGAATTAATATTATGAAAATATCTATATCACCAAAATTAATGTACAGAACTGATACAATGTCTATCAAAATTTCTGTGTCATATTTCATAGGTTTAGAGAAAAGTAATAGTAGATTTTATATAGAACCATAGAAGACCACAAATAGCCAAAGCAATTCTAAGGATTAAGAACCATCAATGGTGATGATATTACAATACCTAACTACAAATTACATCACAGAGCTATAGTGAAAAAGACAGCTTGGTTCTGGCATGAAAATAGATAGACAGACCAAGGAATAGAATATAAAACCTGGAACTAAAATGGCAAATCTATGCTTATTTAATTTTGACAAAGGAGGGGAAAACTACTTTGGAAAAAGTAGTAGCCTATTCAACAAATGATGCTGGCAAAACTGGATTTCCAGCTGCAGAAGAATGAAATTATGTACTTATCTTCCACTTTGTACAAAAAGCAATTCAAAATGGATCAAAGACCTTAATTTAAAACATGAAAAGCTGAAACTTTTAGAAAAGCACAGGGGTACTCTTCAACATATTGAGATAGGCAATTTTTTTATTTTTATTTTTTGAGAGTTACTTGTTTTTATTTTATGTGTATGGATGTTTTGCCTGCATGTGTGTGTGCACCACATGTGTGCAGTGCCTGTGGAGACCAGAAGATGGTGTTAGATCCCCCTTGGAAATGGAATTACAGATGGTTGTTAAGTCATCATATAGGCACTGGGAATTAAACTCAGGTCCTATGAAAAAGCAGTCAGTGCTCTTAACAGCTCAGCCATCTCCCCATCCCCAAGAATATTTAAAACAGCACAGGCACTAACCTTAAGTATCCACAGATGGGACTACATTGCAAATAAAAAGTTTCTGTCCAGCAAAGGAAACCACCAGAGAGTTAACAGACAGCCCATGGGGTGGG
This sequence comes from Mesocricetus auratus, assembly GCF_017639785.1. Classification (NCBI taxonomy): domain Eukaryota; kingdom Metazoa; phylum Chordata; class Mammalia; order Rodentia; family Cricetidae; genus Mesocricetus; species Mesocricetus auratus. The sequence continues at coordinate 58,559,000 of NW_024429193.1, read as the reverse complement.
AGAAAATCTTTACCTAGACAAGGGAAACTATCCGAAATTTACAAAGTACACCAGAAATGAACTACCAAGGAAACAAAACTACTAATCAACAAATGGGCAGATGAACTGCATAGGCAGTTTCAAAAAAAAAGAGAGAAAAGATAGACAGACAGACAAATGGCCAATAACTATTTTTCAGAATATTCAGTTTCACTGGACATTGGTGTCGCAAGCCTTTAATCCCAGCACTCGGGAGGTAGAGGCAGGTGGATCTCTGTGAGTTCGAGGCCAGCCTGGTCTACAGAGCAAGTTCCAGGACAGCCTCCAAAACAAAACAAACAACAACAACAAACAAAAACAAAAACAAAAACAGCAACAACAACAACAAAGTATTCAATCTCCTGAGACATCACAGAAATGCAAATTAAAACTACCATGAACCTCATGCCAAACAGACGGCTGCTATCAAGAAATCTGACAACAAATCTGGGAGAGGTTATAGATAGAAAGGAACCCCTATTTACTGGTGGTGGGGGTGAATCGGTTTGGAGATTTCCCCCAAATTAAAAATAGAACTACATGTGACTCAGTTATTTCACTCCTGGACATACACACAGAGAATTCTAAACCCTATCACAGAGATATGTGCCCCCCGTACTTATTGTTGCTTTAATCATCATAGCAAAGAACTAGAATATCAACAGAGGAATGGACAACAAAATATGTTATACATGTGCACATGTGCACAAACACACACTCTCACACACATCATATATAATGAACTACAACTCAGATCTAAGGAAAAATTAAGTTCAAAATATTGCAGAAAAATAGATGGACTGATAATGTATAATATTAAGTGAGGTCACACAATCTCAGGAAGAAAGAAACCACTTAGTCCCTAAAATGCGTGGAATCTAGCCAACAATAACACATGTAAACAAATATGCATGTGGGTTCAGTGTAACATGAAGAAAAGAGAACAAGAAAGGCCAAATGTAAGGGGATGAAAAGGACTAAAGACAAGTAATGGGCAGAAATTATAAAAAAGGATATAAATGCTAATTGTTTTCTTGTCTCAGTTCATGTCATTTTTGGTTTTGGTGATGATTAAGTGCATAAAACATAGTCAATAGTGAAAGTGTAAACTTTAATATGTGCTGTGGAACCATCTTTGTGCACTGTAAATATGTATCCCTCTCATTGGTTAATGAAGAGCTGGCTGGCCCACAGCTGGGCAGGAAGAGACTGGGTGGGAGAGCCAGGCAAGCAGGACACTGGGAAGAAGAAGGGCGGAGTCAGGAGTCTCTAGCCAGACACAGAAGCAGTGTGGAAAGTACATAGATGTGAGGCAAATGAGCCTCAAGGCAGCGCACAGATTAATGGAAGTGGGTTAACTTAAGTTATAATAGCTAGCTAAAAACGAGCCTACGCTATTGGCTAAGCTTTCATAATTAATAGGAAGTCTCCATGTGATTATTTGGGAGCAGCTGGCAGGACAAAGCTGACCAGTGGTCCTGATGGAAAAACTCTGCCTACAAATATGAAACTTCACAGCTTCAATTGTGAATGCCAATTATAACTGCATATATTTTCATTAAGTTGTGTAGACTTTGAGTCTTGTTAATTTTCATGTACAACATTTTTGTTTATTTGCAAGGTCTTTTATAACAAAACTAATTTGCAAAGAACATTGTTTGTAGTTATAAATCACTCAATATTGTTGGGAGAAATCTAAGATGTTCCATATAATTCTTTGGTATCTACCTATACCCTTGTGTAATATCCACCCCCCTTGGAATGTTATAGAGATTTGTTTCTAAATAATACTGCTTGACAAGCATGATGGAATATCACTGCACATCTGTGTTACAGTCTACAAAAAAAGTGAGCACAATTTCCAGATATAATTAAGATTCCTAACCAGTTGGCTTTAAACATATGTATTCTTAATTATGTGTGTGTGTGAATCTGTGTGTGAATATGAGCATATTCATGCAAGTGCCTATAAAGTCCAAAGGAGTCAGATTTCCCTGAAGCTGAACTTTTGGGTACTTGTACATTGTCTGACATGGTGCTGGGAACCAAACTCTAAAGAGCAGTGTGTACTCTTTTTTGTTTGTTCATTTTTGTTTTTTGAGACAGTGCTCCTCTGTAGCTTAGGAGCATGTCCTGGAACTTGGTCATAGACCAGGCTGGCTTCAAACTCACAGAGATCCACCTGTCTCTGCCTCCTGGGTGCTGGGATAAAGATTTGCACTACCAACGCCCAGCTCAGTGTACACTCTTGACTGCTGAACAGTCTCTCCAGCCCCATAAACGGTTGAATCTAGATGAACCAAACAACGGGCCTATCATAGTCAGGCAAGCCCCTGAAAAGAGAGGCAAAGAGATAGAGGAACAACAGTCTTTATTTCATGACTTCTACTACCTTACAGAAATCAATTCTGCCAGCGATGCACGGGGACTTGGATACAGATAACTTTCCAATGTCCACCTCCAGATAAGAAACCTAGTTCATTCCTGGATTTCAGACCCATGAGACCTTAAACTCAGACCCAGTGGAGCCTCACCTGGGTTTCTGACATAAAACCTTGCATGATAAAGATACGTTGTGCAGTGATCTGTGAAGCATGTAGTGATTTGTGGTACGCCGATCAGTAAAAAGTACTCGAGGAAGTAGGAATCTAGTGCCGGGGCCGCCCAGCCAGAGCCTCACCTGCACCTCCATGCTCGACGGCTCCTCCAGCAGATGTAGCAGCTGTTGTTTCTCTTGAGACAGCTGTTCCACGAGCCTCTCCTGGGCAGCCAAGCTCTGCCTCAGCTCTTCAATTCTCCTGGACCAAAGAAGCAGAAGGGATCCCTTCATTCATTCAATCATGAATTATTCATCTGTTTCTACTTAGGGTCCTCATGCAACCTGTGAGCTTTCTTACTGGATGCCATTGAAGAGCCAACCTTAAGAAAAAAAAGATCTGGTCCAGAGGAACAAGACATCTTAGACAAGGCAAAAAATCCCACTGTCAGTACTCTAAGTGGAACAGCGTGGCTATTGTGTGCTCTCCTGGGGAACTCGGAAAAGAGCACCAGAGATACCCACCTGTCCCTCTGGGCCAGGGCTTCGGAGTATTGATCAGGCTTCATCCGGTCTCTCGGTACATCTTCCCCGTCCTTGACAGCATCCTTCAGCTTCTCTGAGAGCTCCGGGTTACAGCCCTTCTCCATCTCCACCAGAGCTGCCATCTGTGTGGCTTCATTCTTCGCTAGCCTGGATTCCTGCGAAAAGGAGGAAAGCTGAGCGGTGGTCTAGTCCCACCCAGGTCAGGAGCTCTAAGATGCAGAGGCATTGGAAGAGAGAAGTAAAGGAGAGCAGAGAGGCCAGGATTTAGGGTGGCCCGGGAGAGGCTTTGGGGAACCACTTGCCCTGGTCACTGTGGACACTCCTCACCTCCTGCAGCAGCTGGGTCTTGTTCTCCAGGAGCTCATAAGCATGTTCCGTCTCCTGCTGTCGCTCCTCAACCTGACGGCGGAGCTCTGCTTCGTTCTGGCTGTTGAGATCCTCCAAGTCGGCCCTGAAACCACACAGCATTTGCTAACTAGAGCAGACACCCAACATCATGAGCAGACTCAGATCGCTCCAGCCATCCACTCACACGGGGAGGAGAAAGTGAAGCAGTTCCCAGGGCCCACTGTCCAGCCTTTTCATCTGACCCTTTAGGACCTCTAGATTCCTTGCTCCTTGGCAAGCAGGGTAGGTCTGCTGCCCTGATAGCACCATGATTGAAATACCTTCAAGAGAAGAAGCCCATGGTGAAGGAAAGGGAGTCAGCAGCTGTGATCACACACATGGAATTTCCCATTGAAAGGGCTCTCCTAGAGGGATTGCTAGCAGCCTGCTTCCTTGCTGTTTGGGTTTTAAACATTCATTCCATTTAGGTTGCCAGGACACAATATCCATTTGAGCAGCCACAGAAGTGCCCTCCTTTACAGCCAGGAATACACAGAGGACCCTTCCAGTCTGGGACAGCTCTACAGCGTTCTATTGAGTGGTCAAGGTCCCAGGTAGAGAGCAGATATTTAATCTTTGTACACTCTGGTTTTGGCTGCATATGGCTTCTCTATATCCCTAGGAATGGCTGTCCAGGCACTAGCATGAAGTGGGGTAAGGTATCACCAGTTTATTTATAGTGAACGACAGCTGTCCTTGAATATCTGAGGATTAGAAATTTGGGGACCGGGATTAGGTGCTGAGTTATCTTAATTCCGGTTAGGTTTTGTTTGTGTTTTAAGCCATCTTCGAGAACTATGAACCATCATCTTCTTGTTCTCAGAGTGAAGAAATGCATTAATCATAGGCTTATAAACCACCAAGTCCAGTGCACTTTAATGTTTGGACCAGGAGGTTGTCTCCATGGAGATGGACTAGATATTCCCATAGATCACAGAATTCCTTAGTTTATAGTGGGTCCCCATCTTCTGGTGTTGGCATCATATAGTCTTTGTGAATCAGGAAGGGACAAAAGTTAAAGAAATAACCCAAGAATCCAACAATGGCAACTTTTGGGAATCAGCTTCTCCTTTAACCCCACATCTTTTGAGAAATTCACCTGATAGTCTAGAACTAGGAACTAGAGGATGGGGGACATTTCCATCATCCTGAGATAAATTCAACTCCCTATATTCCTATTTTTCATATTTTAGAAAATCATGCCACTTTTATCAAAGTAAATATAAAATGATATAAATAATTTTTTAGTATTTCAGAACTCTCAAAATTTATTGCTCTATTGTTATTACAAGTTTTCTATAGCCTACAACAGCAGCAAAGTTTTCTTAATGGATACCACTGAGGACTGAACCTTGACAAGAAAATCCTTTTACTTATTGCTTTGTTATTTAGTAATGCCAAATGTGGTGGTATATTGTTTATAATCTAATAAAGCTTGCCTGGAATGCAAAGCTAGCCACAGCCATAGAGACCAGGCAGTGGTGCACACCTTTAATCCCAGCAGCCACACTAGTTAGCCATAGAAACTGGGTGGTGGTGGTGCACACATTTAATCCCAGGACTAGAGAGGTGTATAAGACAGAAACAGGGTCTCAGAGCAGGCATTCAGTCTTGGGCAATTAACCTCCAGCCATGTTGAGGACAGGATCTCCCCAGCCTTGGTAGAGATAAGAGCTCTCTGGTGGCTTGGCTGTTTTGCTTCTCTGATCTTCAGCTTGAACCCCAATATCCGTCTCTGTGTTTTTATTGTTTGTGATACAGTCAACATCTTACATGTACCCTGAATATGACTTTCAGAATCCTGATATAATTAGCTATCCTAAAACAAAGGGAATGCCAGATCATATTGAACATATTTGGATTACATCAATATATTGTGTGATATAACACCCATCATTTAAAACTGTTTTTTAAACAATGACAGAAACCACAAATTACAAAATTAACCTTCTTTCCATTTATTGAGACAAAGTTTCATGACATAGTCTACCTCAATATGACTTTGCTACATAGTCTGACTGGCCTTATACTCATAATCTTCCTGCCTCAGCCAGACCAGAACTACGCTGGCGGGTATGTACCATAGTACCTGGGTAGTGTGACCATCCCGACAAAATTATATAAAAGGGAAAAAACCCAAGTTATCTTCCCACTAGACCCCTCACTTTTACTCCCTAGTGAAAGTGGTTTATGAGATTTTGGTAGCAACCTTCCAGGCTTGCTTGTTAGTTTTCTATGCATAATAAAGCGACTGTACTGTCATAGTTGGCTTCAGTTGTCAACTTGACACACCTGGGAAGAGCGAATCTCAACTGAGGATTTCCTCTGTTGGATCAGCCTGTGGGTGTATCTTTAGGGGCATTTTCTTCATTGCTAACTGATGTAAGAGGTGGACAGGGCTATCCCCCAGTAGGTAGTCCTGGGTTATATAAGGAAGTCAGCTAAGCAAGCCAGTGAGCAGCATTCTTCCATGGTCTCTTCAGTTCCTGCCTGCCTTCCTCCAGTGGTAACTGTTGCTGGATGAAACATATTCTTTCCAATCCAAGTTGGGTTTTGTCAATGATTTATCACAGAAACAGGACACAAAACTAGAATACACACATTTAGTCCACAAGACTTGTACTGTGAACATTGCTCAGCAGTTTTCCTCTTTACTCACCATAGCAAGAGCTTTCTGCCAGAACAATACAGTGTTCATTCTTTTTAACATCTGCCGTAATAAGCCACGGGACAGACGTACTGAAGTATGTTCAGCCATTGGCTAATTAGTGGATGGTTGCTTCAAGCTTTCTGCCATTACAAAGAATGATGCAGAAGTATTCTTGGCTTTCTCCTTTCATGGGTGCCTTTATTTATGAGAAACGGAGTTCCTCTAGGGGTTATCTGACTTCTTTTACCTTTAAAAATCAATAAGCCATACCAAAACTGATGCTATAACCCCCACTTTCACCAGAAGAACATGAGAATGCCCATTTCCCTGAACATTATTCCAGCTCTTGATTTTTTTTAGACTGACTGATCGTTCCTGATTAATGTTATTTGCAAATATTCAGCATTCACTGCCTCCTGATTAGCTCTTTCCTGTTTAGCAGGAAATCCACAGTCTCAGGTCTGGGAGATTCACCCATCCATGGCAAAGTGTATCTGACCAAGTAGCAGGTGCATCCAAGGAAACATGAAATCCATGACTTCACATCCAAAATCAGACCCCACATGGAAAATATGAAGGCTAAGGTTCAGGACTTTGCCTCTGAATTCGTTCCTCTCCAGTGAGTCTGGGCCAGGACAGAGCTCACGTGCACACATTGCTCTGCACAGAGTTCAACCTACAACTCACCATGACTTATCCAGATGCTGCGTCCTGTCCTGGAGTTCTCGTTTCAGGCTCTCCACTTCAACCTTCAGCTCGATGTTCTGAAAAGCAGACAGACATTAACCATCAGTAGCTGCCAGAGCTCTCTAGCCTCGATTCCTGTTTCACTTCAGCTCTGGTCCACAGCCTCTCAGCTCCTCTCAGTCCTTTTCAGAGCCCCCAGAACATATGGAGATACAGATGGATCAGTAAACAAGCTCTCCAGTCCTGAGATTTCCCCTGTGCTGCTTTTCATGCTTCTGCCTGTCAGTCACTACCTCTGGACATCACCAGGGCCCTGAACCATCAGCTCTCTACAACATTAGAGGACACACCACACACACACACATACACACACACACACACAGCAAAACAAAAGTTTCCTGCTACTGTAGGCTACTGTATGTTTTAAAATATGTAGGGGGTTAATGATTTGTGTGTATGAGTGTTCCTGTGGGTGGGAGCATGGATATGTGCAGGCGTATGTGCATGGAGAGGTCAGAGGGCACCAAGTGCCATTCCTTAGGAGCCAACTACCTCCTTTAAGGTAAAGCTTCTCACTACTTTGGAACTCTCTTCTAGGTTAGGCAAGATTGCGTAGCCAGAGGGCTCCAGAAATGCACCTGTCTCAGTCTCTCCAGCACCAGACTTATCGGTGCAAACTACCACACCCAGCTTTTCCCTGGGATTATCAGCATAAACTACCACACCTGGCTTTTCTACTTTATTTTATTATTTTATTTTTGGCAGTTGTGCTGTTTATCAAACTCATGTCATCATGCCTACCTGACAAGTACCTTCCTGCCTGAACTGTCTCCCCAGTCCTGGGCTTAATTATTTAAGGAAAATGTGTGTGTGTTTTAAAAACAATATCATAAATTTTATTATGAAATTGGACTTTTATAAATTAAGTGGTCTTTGGTGGTGGATCTACGTAGGGAACAATTCTTATTGGGGTAAATCAACAGGTAAGATTTTGGCAAACAGAAAAGGGAAATAAAGGTATGCCTGTAAAGTATGAACAAGGATTTAGTGATGCTTTCAAAGTGTATCACCTGAAGATTAATAGCCTGCAGTGTATGAGGAATGGGAAATCAATTCAGACAACATTAGCAGAGCTAGGGGGTGGCTTAGTTGCTAACAGTGCCTACTGTACAAGCATGAGGCCCTAATATCAGATCCCAGGCACCCATGTAAGATAGCTGCTGTGTGTGTGTGTGTGTGTGTGTGTGTGTGTGTGTGTGTGTGTGTGTGTGTGTACAACATTCAAAAACATTGACTATTACTGACAATAGCAGTGATAGTTTGCTCTGTCTGAGATAGCGGAAGTTATGAGATGCAACCACATATTAGACTAGCACTGTATCATAGAAAGGGAATGATTACACTAAAAGCAGAATGTCCCAGCACCTGAGCATGCGTTCCCAACCTGAACATTCTTCACTTTAGTCTTTTGAGATAAGTAGTGAAGAGAAATAAGAAGGGCGGGGCAGGTGGGGATGTGGGATTGTGGGGGGCAGGGTGGGGGTGTAGAATTATGAGTCTCACATAATTGATGGCACAGTTTAGCATATTATGTCTACTCCCACAAATAAGTGTTCTCATGTAAGTTTGATGTATAGTCTTAAGTAGGTCCCAGACTAAATTTGTTTGTCATGTCAGCAGCGTTGCACTAAGAGATCTAGGGTAATTTATATTCTGAAGAAAGAGGCAGCTGTAGGGCCTCCTCTTCTGTGTAACACCCTATTAACTGAAAGGAAAATTTCAGTGCTGAAGCTTAAGTTAAATGAGACAAGCATTAGGCTCCATCAAACGCCAGCGTTTAGAATCAGAAGCCAGGGCTGGCACTCTCAGCAACTGACCAGACTTTACTGTTTGCTGCAGCATGCAGAGTTGGATGAAAGCAAGGGCCAGAGTCTCCACAGCAATCCACACTAAACACAGCACTCTGCAAAAACAATTTCCCCGCCTGCATTTCCTCCCAAGTTCAACCGGGACTACGTTAAAAAGAAACAGCAGAGTGGCCGCTCACTCTTTCCAAGCCTTCCATCTTAACTCTGAGTGGATCAATTCCTCACTTCAAGCTTCCTACTGTCCAGGAAACTTTCTGCAGTGCAAGATGAGTATAATTAAGCATCCACATCGAGGGTGGTGCCATTAGGACACTTGAGCAACAGGTGAAAGTCAGGACTCTCTCAAGCAAGCCAGAACTTGTGGCCATCCAATGCCTGTTTCTAGCATGCGCCCACCTCACTCTTCCTCAAATCAGTTATTTTAAATATCTGCCTCTCCCTCTAGGCTTTAACAGACATACTTTGCCCTTGGTATCTCTCCATGTAAGTTTAGGGAATGAATACTTAAGAAAATTTTGTCAACTGTCTTTAATTACATTTTTATTTGGGCATTAAACTGTAATGTCTTACATTTGTGTGTGTGTGTGTGTATGTATACATATGTGTATACATATATGTGTTGTGTATACATGTATGTATGCACAGCACATAGAGAGAGAGAACACTTGACATCTTGTCAATATGCATGAGAAGATCAGTGAGTGCAATCCTCACTGGAGACGAAAGTGGCCAAATGGAAGCGCTTTCCTTGGCCTTACAGGCCTGAGCTCAAAGAGTTCTCTGTGCAGTAAGGGGCAAGCCAGGGTCAGCCTTCAGGGAACCACTGCACGTTTGGAAACAGGAGAAGCCAGAGAGAAGCAGGCCTGCTACAAATGAGTCTTAATTTAGGACAAAAATAAATGTAGCAAAGTCCCACCCTAACCAATCTCATAAATTAAAGAAACTCAAAAGGAACTAGCGTAAGTGGGAAGAAGGGTTCAAGGCTTTTGTGAGACCCCCCACCCAGTTCTATGCACTCCAGTGAGAAGTTAATACATGGGCTTTTCACCCTTCCCAGAAAAGTGAAGTAAAACAGTACATGCACACAGGCTTCTTTGAGGGCACTGGGGTAATATCACATCTCTGCAGAACACAGTAAAGCATGCAGGGTTTTCAGAAGGAATTCCATCCTGACTGAGGTACAAGGTGGTCATGCTTGTATGGTCCCTAGAAAGCATTTTAGCAGTTTCTGAAGGAATTCTTTTATAAATAAAATGTCCTTCTATTCACAAAATTTCAAAGCAAAAATAGAACTGGGGAACACTAGTGGGTGCAGACATCTAGCTCTGTCATTAACACTGCAATGTTACTCTTCCCAAAGCTTTGCTTGTAAACATCTTATTCGTTCAAATTGGGACCTTTCCCCCTTGCCTAAAAACAATCACAATCCTGCCAGTGTCCTATGTGAGTGTGAGACATCTAGCCAGCAGGGTTCATGTGCAAAACATTAAGTTTTTCGACTTTACCAGCACGGGAGGCTTGGTTTCCGAAGTACAGCTCCTGCTATTCCACAGAGTCTATGCTCACCATTATTCCATTGCAGAGCTAACGTCCAAATTAGGCACAGAGGTTGCTCCAATGTAGGACATGTGTCCTTCATTGCCAGGGAAGGGACAACGGGGCAGTGTCTTCAGACACCGTCAGACTGTGCAATGCCAGGGTGGTGCCCTGCCAGAGCCAGCTTGAATACCCGGTCTCCCGAGGAGACGGAGAAAAACAAGTGGAAAAGTTTGGTTTCTACAGCAGCAAGCCCTATATCGGAACTATGACACTTTGTTCAGGGCACAGTCTCAAGCTCAACCTACAACACTTCTTCATCGGATCCTAAAGCCGTGCCGACTTCTTCTTTTGATTAGACAGACACAGATGACAACATCTGAGTGTCCTGGCATTCTAAGATTCAGGCAAGCATAGCTAGGGATGGTGTGTGAGAGCATGTATGTGTACCGCGGGGGCTGGGGGAGATTGGGAGACAGGAAGACAGAGAAAAGGTACTCTTTTTTTTTTTTTTTTTGGTTTTTTTCGAGACAGGGTTTCTCTGTGGCTTTGGAGGCTGTCCTGGAACTTGCTCTTGTAGACCAGGCTGGCCTCGAACTCACAGAGCATCCGCCTGCCTCTGCCTCCCGAGTGCTGGGATTAAAGGCGTGCGCCACCGACGTCTGGCTGAGAAAAGGTACTCTTTAGGCAGAGGGCAAGCAAGCTGATCTGGAGATGGCAGCACTTGCTTATTTTGTACCCCAACCAAAAATTTAATAAGCATCCACCCTTGTACGGGCAAGGAACTCCAACAGCTTTCAGAAATACCAAGTCAGTCATAGCCCCCAGAGGATTTATAGCATACATCTAAATCAATTAAATACTTGATTTATAGCAGAATTCAATAAGCCAGAGAAATAATGAGCCTGCAGTTACTCAGGATCAGATAGCCATGTAGAAATGCGCACAGGTGGCAGATATAAATAGCAGCAGATACACAAATTATTGTGAATTCAACATGTGACTCCTGACTTCATCCTCCAAAGAGACACCACTAAACCCGCAGACGACGTCATGCTGCGGCTGCCCTCCTTCCCAGCATCCCAGTTCTGCTTCAGGGTAGGAAAGTGAAGAGCCGCCCCATCAAGGGAAGGTGGGACTCTTAGAGCTGAGGCAGCCGCAGAAAGATGGCGGTCAGCCGTGGTGTAAAGATCCGCTCTCGCACATTCCACTACATAGAACCACAGGAAAAGGAAAATTCAACCATTTTTCACAGGTACCTCTTCCTCTCTATCCTAGAGACCATTTCAGCACTTCAGGACAGTTCCCTCGTGTTTTAGTTTCAGCTACATCAATCAAACATACAATTAAATAAGATAAAATTAAAACATTGGCATATCAGAGGTCTTCAATCAATATAATTTCCACAAATAGTCAGATGCATGAATCACGGGTGAAAAAGCCAATTCTGATCAATACTCAGTTGAGAAATCCAATAATAAATAAACAAAATGAGGCGTATTTGGAATTTGATGGCGCAAAGAGTAGATAGGAGATCTTCGAGTCTCCTGTTCGGTTTTGCTGTGAGCTAACACTGCTCTAAAACATGAAGTTTACTTTTAGAGAAGGATAAATAAGGGGGAAAGTGGAGTGTGCTGGCTAGTTTATTTACTCTGAGCAAAGAAGTCCGAAGACACATGCTGTCTATTTCACACTGACCTCCAATTAAACCTCCGTGTGTCATAAGCTAGTCATTTTCTCTGGCCACTCTGTTAGCCTCTTGGTTGAGTCCCAGAGCCTTTGTTGATCCGGCCCAACCACGCTGGCAAGTGAGAAGGCATACACATAAATACCAATGATCTCAGAGAACCTCTCCCCTCCCCAGGACATTCCTTAGCAGGACAAATCCCTCTGACTTGGCTGGAGTCTGTGTTCACAAATAGGCCTGGCTGAGCTTAATTTAGTAACTTTCAGGCCCCTGGTAAGAGCCCGGGGTGAGGCTGGAGCCCCTGCAATCCCCCAGGATACTTTGTGGAGACAGGAGCTCAGTCCTACAGCAGGAGCTGAAAGGGTTGTCCCAAATGATATTTCTTGCAGCTGTTTAAGAACTGCATTTCACAGGAATCACCCTTTGTTTTTCTTCATTTCCTCTCAGGCAGCAGGCACAGGACTTATATGGGGTATAGTGACTATCAAAGGCTTGGTGAGGAGGCACACACCTGTAATCTCAGCACTCAGGAAACAGAGGCAGACAGATTTCTGTGAATTCAAGGCCGGTTTGTCTACATAATGAGTTTCATGCTAGCCAGGGCTATGTAGTGAGACCCTGTCTCAAAAAACAAAACATCCCAAACATAAACAAATTGGTAGATATTTATACTGAATACGTTTAAATTCTTGATGACACCTGACATCATCTGGTACTGGACTCTAATGTCCGACTCCTGCTTTGAAAGCCTGACCTAGCCTAAAGCGATCCTATGACCATCAGGACACTGGCTCACCTTAGACCTGTCCTGGAAACCTGGGACAGTGTTTACCCTACAGACACCACAGCTGTGTCATTCATGATGGCGGGCACAGGCTACCCACAGCTACTGAACCCTGGAGATGTAACTAGTACAGACTGAACTGAATATACCATGAGATTCCAGGGACCAGTTCACAGTGGGTTTTTGTTTTTTGTTTTTATTTTTTGATTGTTTGAGACAGGATTTCTCTGAAGCTTTGTAGACCAGGCTGGCCTCAAGCTCACAGAGATCCACCTACCTCTGCTTCCTGAGTGCTGGGATTTAAGGCTTGCATACCACCACTCAGGATTAAAGGCGTGTGCCACCAACGCCCAGCCACAGTGGTTTTTTTTTTTGTTTGTTTGTTTTGTTTTGGTTTGGCTTTGGTTTTTCGAGACAGGGTTTCTCTGTATTGTTTTGGAGGCTGTCCAGGAACTAGCTCTGTAGACCAGGCTGGCCTCGAACTCACAGAGATCTGCCTGCCTCTGCCTCCCGAGTGCTGGGATTAAAGGCGTGTGCCACCAACGCCCAGCCGCCACAATGGGTTTTTAATATTGACTATTGCAAAAGAATACTAAAAATCAAAGGAAGAAAAAAATTAAACTGAAAAAGGATATTAAAACTCTTTAAAAATTAAGAATTTTGTGCTTTTATTTTTATGTTGAAATTACAATGTTTTAAATGCATTATTGCCACCGAGTTTTTACATGGTTCTGTTCATTTTTTTTAAATGTGGTCACCAGAAATGGCATGTGCGGCTTGGCTTGTATTACATTTCCTCATATTGTAAGTACATTGTGAGAGGCCACGTTTGGTGCCTTGCGATTCATCCTGTGGTCTAATCACATCAGAAACAGTTACTGGATGTAACAGATTAAGGACGTAATACTTATTATTTGGTGAAAAATAATAAATAAATAAACAAACAAATAAAAAAATAAATGCTCCCATCTCACAAGTCACTTACTTATCCTCTGCCCAAACAGTGTCTTGTCCCATCTGCCTGTCTCTGCATCACAAAACAGGTTAAACCTGTGGGAGAGTTTCCGTTTCCATGACCGAAGCCCCCCATTCAAATGGTAACACTGCTCCGGTCACTGTGTCAAGCACAGCCTACACCAGTGAGTGGCAGCGGTGTTACAGGTCCACAGTGAGCTGCAAGTTAGTGTAGACATGACTTCCTCTGCTCACTGCTTCCCTACGGCTAGCGCATCCTACCTACAAAAGATGACTACATGCTTACCAAGTGAGTGGATGCTGCTCAAAACACACACCAAGGATTTCCACTCACTGGTTGGTCCTTTTCTCAAGTTACGTGCTTCCTAAATCTTCCAGCCCCTCTCTGCACAATTCCAGAGGAGTCAGCTTCTCCTGGACTTCTCCAGGCAGCTGGGTGTTCGGAGGAAAGGACAGAGGAAAGAGAAAACAGCTTCTCAACCACGCTTTCTGCACAGCCGAGTCTCGCCTGCAGCTTACCGGCCTTTGGTAACCGAGCCTCACAAAATTCTGGATTTCTGTTTATGAGCTTAGCAATATATTTATGTTAAAAGCTATGGAGGATACCTGGTGTTGACCTAGCCCACAAAGCAATAATCTGTGGGAATATTTAAGAAGCATATTCATTTAAAAAATCGCCAGATAGAGATTACAGGATCTGTGCCAAATGGTTATAATGAACCGTAATGAGTTGAGGAAACTAGACAGAGAGACAAGGTTTGGGGCTGTGGTGATGAGGAAATGCCTACTCGGGCAGTTGCAGTCTGGGATGGCTGGACTCTGAAGGATGGGTAGGATTTACACATGCAGAGAACAGGTGTTCCAGATAGGAACAAGGATGTTTCCGCACAAAAGAACCCCCAGGGTAGTAACTCACTTCAGAAGTATGCTTAAAAATGTATTTGGGGGAACAAATAGAAGTCATTTCTTCCCTGATACTTGTGCAAGCTCCTCCTGTCACATCTGCCACGCCCCAGCACCAGCTCTCACACGCCCTTTCTCTGACCACAGAATCTTTTCCCGACACCACCCAGGATGTCTTTCCCTTTCTTGTCCATCGGTATTTCACTATCCACTGAAAAGCCCCCGTTGCTGTATGATATATGGACTCTTTCATCTTTAAAAACAACTCTTCTACGCCTCAGAGCCCTTACCAGTTACTATCTGTTTCTTCCTTCTTGGGAGAAACTCTTCAATGTAATCATTCATTTTTAGTACCCGATGACTTGTCTCTCATCTTTTACGCACACTAAAATCAAGCTTTTGCCTCCGCTGTTTCACCAAAGCGGGTCTAATAGAGATCGCAGATGGTGCTAGAGGCAAAGGTGAATTTTTAGTCATAGCATCACTCAAGCTCTCAGAAGTGTTTCAAAACTTTGAGCCCTCCCTTTCTCAGTTTATCTGACTTCAGACCCGGCCTCTGGCTTTTCTTCCCATGTTCCTGTGATGGGCCTGTTCTGTCTTCTTTCGCTTGCTTTTCTCCCTTTCTCCAGAGCATACCAATGTGAGTGACCTAGAGCTTGGTCCTGGGCCTTTTCCTCCTTAGACGCTCCTAGGCCCTTGGTGATCTGATTTAGTCTCAAGGCTTCCAATACCATCTGCATGCTGACACCTCTCAAATCTGTGTCTCTATCCCAGTTCTTTCCCCAGAAGTTCTGGCATGCTCAGTCACTGGCTTGCCACATGAAACATCTAACAAATACCTCAAACACAAAATTTCTAAAATTGAATGTCTTACTCAAACCTTCTTCATCTATAACTTTCCCTGTCTCAATTAAGGCAGCCCTGTCCTTTCTGTTGCTTAGCCCAAAAGTCCTGTGGTTCTCATTAATTGTTGTCTTTATCTCACATTCTACATTGAATCCATCCATGTAAATCCCACTGGATCTGCTGCCTTCCCCCATGTGTTCCTATGTTAATGGTTGATCTAGTATGAACAGCATCAGTCCTCAAAATGGACTACAGCAGACACTTCCCAAACTGTCCTCCTGCCTCCTACTCCGGCCCTTGTATGCCCTGTTTACAATGTTATAGTCAGACTGATCTTTTCCAACATCAGAGGGATTGACATTTGTTAGAAAGATTCTCTGGCAAAAATCCTCAATGCCCCATGTGACTCAAAAAAGCCTATGCTCATTAAAATCATACATGCTCCACCTGATCTTCACCAGCCCCATGGCCTCTCGAGTTCACATTCTTTCCCAGTCTCATCCGAGCCTTCTGCTGTCTATTACCTTGGAAAATTCTTCCCAGAGTTATCTGGTTGGCTAGCTTTCTCATCTTCTTCTAGTCACTACTTAAAAATCACTCTATTTATCACAGAAAACGGTTTTGTAATACTTTATAAATTGGAATACATGTGTATTACACATCCAAACAGTTCCACTATTGAATATTTACTCAAGAGAAATAGAATGCTCATAGTTACTTTACCCCAATAGCCAACCACTGGACACTACCTGTATATGTTCATCAACAAATTGATAACAAATTTTCCATCAGTTTTTAAAATACTAGTAAACAATGAAAATGAAAGCACTATTGATGCAAACAATGAACAAACAAGAAGTCAGATGAAAGAAGCTGGAAACCATAGTCCATACTCTGTGATTCCTTTTGTATGGAATTATAGAACAGAGAAAGCTGATTTATAGGCAGAGATCAGATCAATGATTCCCGTAGCCAGGAGGTGTGGGAGGATTGGCACCACTGGGATGTACAGCAACTGTGCCTGGGTGATGGGAATATTTGATCTTTTGATTGTGTGGTGGGCGCTACCGGGTAAACACTTGTTCAAATTCACTGTGCTATCCATGAAAGAAGAAAGAGAGAGAGAGAGAGAGAGAGAGAGAGAGAAGAGAGAGAGAAAGGAAGGAAGGAAGGAAGGAAGGAAGGAGAAAGGAGAAAGGAGAAAGGAGAAAGGAATGAAGCAATTGTTGAAGGAGGTGGAAATGCAAACAGCCACGTGCAGACGGTGAGGACCTCAGCATGAAGACAACCCATGGGGGGATGTTCTGCTCGCCTCAGATCAGGTTGGAGCACTATAAATGCTATGAAGTAAGCCCAGGAACAGAGTCCTCCATCTGTCACTCACTTGTATCGTTATTTCCTTTTCCATCCTAACATTCTGTTCCCCCACATCTATTTCCTGTGATTTCTCTTTCTCTCTCATTTGTACCATGACACCAACTAGCATGATGTGGTACAAGCAAAGGGGCCTCACAAGACTTTGCACATGAGGTTTGGACTGTGAACCTCTGAGAACTATAATCTAAATAAAGATCTATTAGTTATAAGGTACCAGCCCTCAGTATTTACTTACAGTAGCAGAAAAGGAACTGATACTGATATAGATCCTATTACTCTGCTTTTCCTCTTCCTTTTATTTTTCTCCCCCAAGAGGATTTTCACTCCCTAATTACATAGTTATTTACTTACAGCCTTTAATGTTCATTGTCCACCCATAACAGAAAAACTCCATGAGGTCTCTTCTGCTGGGTGCATTAATATTTATCAACCACCTCCTGCAGAACACAGAACACACACACACACACACACACACACACACACACACACACACACACACACACACACCACCACCACCACCACCAACTCAAAAAACTAGTGTTCCAGCTTAAATTTATTCTTATTCAGCAGGGACAGGTAATAGTTAATAATTACCTCTTAGGCACTGAAATGCACTGTGAAAAACAATTCCCATTTCTACTGTCCTTTAAAATTTTTAGTTGCTTGCTTGCCTAGGCCAGCCTCAAGAGATCCTTCTGCCTCAGTTTGCAAGTAACTGGGACCCTACAGATATGCCACTACACTCAGTTTATAGCCCCATTTTTTGTTTAATTTTAAGTCTGTTTGAGTCACTTCCTGTTTTCTCTGAGTTTGTGGGTTCATACCCTATTCAGCATGTCCGACAGGGCACTGTAGGGCAAGGACAGTCCCGACTCTATTACATCCCATGTGGCCATTTCCACCTGATTCACAGGTCAACATGAGGCCAGTGCCATCTTCTACCACAAACCCAGCAATAAGACAATCCACGTCCTCTTGCTACAGTCCAGGGGCCGAAGCCGCGAGGAGCACATTAAGGTGTCCTCTTACCAAGTTCTTTCTCTTTCAGTCACCTGGACACAATGTGAATCCTCCACTGAAAAACATCATTTGCATTTAAAAGAGTGACAGACTTTAAGCACCAAGGCTTTGCTTATTAGGCCATGTAGCTGACACCAGGTAGACTCCCTATGCTAATGAACGTCACATGTGGTCCTGTGACAAACAGGGAAAGACATCAGTTTCACAGGCTGTTCGGTGGTTGAACGTATAAAGTGGATGGAACTTGGTACATGCATACGCTAAATTCCTTACTCCCACCCCTAGGATTCAAGCAGAAAGTATTTAGCGTTTTGAGGAGGGCATGAGGCAGGGGCTACAAAGCTAAGAAGAGTCATTTTCTGCATGGCTGTTTATTTTCTCTCGTTTTATAGCAAAACCCTTTGGCACTGATTGAAGACTCTGGCTCCTTTAAGAGGTAGGAAGAAGAGAAACTAGGAAGAAGTTGAGGGTCACATCCCAAATCTGAGGACGAATCCTATTGTTAATTGATAATACCACTTTGAAACAGCAGCAATTCATACTCTTGCCTCCATCTTTGTAGAAGGTGTAGGGACCAGCTACTACAGTCTTAGCTATGGAGTCTTCTGAGACACTAAGACTTAGGCAGCAGGCTGGGCTTCTGCATGACCCAGATTTGGAAGTATTAGAAAGAAAGAATAGCTCCAGATACTAAATAGAATGGATACTGCTTTTTACTTCTTTGAGTCAGAAAGACCCTGGGTCCAGCTCTGGACCCATCCTTTACTGACTTATGGGCAGAGCGATGATATGCTACCCTGTGGTGTCAAGTGTGGACAAGGCCAAGTTTGCAGAGACAGCCAATTTGATTAGAGAATGCAATACAGGGAAGCATGTTTAAGAAAGGCAGCTACTGTGGCTCTGTGGAAGACCTGAGACCTTCCAAGGGACAGCAATGTGAGGACGAGCTGACTTCAGGTCCTCTATCTGGCGCAGACTCTCTTGTGTTAGCGGTCATGACACTGACACTGGCAGCATCCTCACCATTTAAGATTTCTCTCTCCAAACCTTTCTTGGGCTGTTTAAGATCCTATGTGTGTGAAGACATGATTGTAGAACTTCCAGAATGCTGGGAGACAGGAAGCTGGCGTTATAAGGTAGCATGTGCCTTTTATTCTCTCCCTACCTTCTCACGTTTCCAAATAGGGGGTATGGAAGCAGCCCAGTGAGGCACCAAGCCACTTCTGAAGTTGCTTGGCAAAAAGCCACCTGACTATTGCTCAGCTATCCTCAGAACGGCACGTACCACGTCTGCCTTCCAGAGTATGATTGGATTAGCTGCTATCTGACACGATAGGGTTGGTTCAGATCTAGTTCTCAGCTGCCCCTGTCCATCCTGTGCTCTCCCCATGTATGATACAGTCTCATTTCTCCAAGCAGTTGAGCTTGTTTGACGATGTGACACAAGCCAATGCAAGAGAAAATGCCCACAGAGCTTTTGAGAAGTCATGGCTAGAGGCCCTGGGGTGGTGCAGGTGGAGAAATTGAATGTATTCATTTGTCGTCACAGTATAGTACCAGTCATCTGTGGATGGGTCTAGCTCCTGTTGTGAGTGTTCTACGTTAGCCCGTTACAGGCAAAGTGGGAGAAAAACGAACTTCTCACAAGCACAGACATTTCAATTTTTGTTAATAGACGGAAGAGTTTGTTGTCTTAAGCATCCTGGCCAGGAGCTTGTGCCTCTTGGATTTCACTCTCGGCTTGACCACTACCACTAATATTTCATGTTGTATAAAGTGAGAACATGACCACTCCAAGGTATGGTTGAGGAGAAGGTTTCTACTGTAGATATGAGGAGAGAGCAGCCAGAGGCACCTGGGAGAGTCCAGAGCAGGGAGAGAAAGAAGTAGACCAGACATGGCCAGCAGACTGGACCAGGTCATGAGAGGAGACAGAGATGGAGAGAGTAAGAGAGGAGAAGAGAGAGCAAAGAGAAGGGAGGGACAGCAGCAAAGAGAAGAGCCAGGAGAGGGCGTGGCTGAAATGGCAGGGTTGAGAGGGCGTGGCTGAAATGGCAGGGTTATATGGGAATCAGCAGCTAGGGGAAGGGAAGTCCATGAGCTGGAGAAGTTTGGGGTAGGGGGAGAAGTGAGAAGAGTTGAGAGGAGCCATAGGTGTTGAGTGATCCCTGAGGCCAGCATGTGGCTTGGTATGCTAAAAGGCACCTCAGCCAGCCATTCATCCTAAGTTTCTTTTGAACCTGGTGTACACGCGTGGCATTAGGCAAATTCTCTCTAGCTCTAAACAGTGGTTCTATGTTCTTTCTCTCCCATCTTTCCAGCTATTCAAACACACCAAGGTAGACTTTTCACCCTCTTCCTCCTGCCTAGACAAGACACAAAGCAGCAAAACTCATTTCCGGCTTGTATCAAAGCTTGTACCTGAGCAAACTTGAATCTCCCCAAACCCCCCCCCACACACACACATGCACGCACGCACGCACGCACACTGAAAACCCAGAACTCTCCATTTTGTTTCACAAACAAGTACATTCATCCAGGAGGAAAAGCTCCTTCTAGCAGCACAGGCTCACAAAGCCCTAGTAACTGTGCTAATTATAACTCCTCCTATCTGGTAACAACACTGGCTTCCCTGGCATTGGCCGAAGCTATCCCAGCTCTGCTGGCACCCCCTATCCCAAGCCATCAGAGGGTGAGAGTGTGATAGAGACCAAAATCCTGCTAGGTGCCCAGTGTCACAGAGCTCCAGGTGTCAGTCCTGATCCAGCCCAGGGAGTTCAATGGTCAGAGGGCTCAGAGACACTGCCTTGACCTAGCTAGGAATCTTTTTTCCAACCTTTTTTCTTATCCCAGTCAATCAAAAAGTCCTACAGGTATTTCATCTCCTAAATAACCCAAAGACCAGGGCCCTCCTCTCTGTGCCCACTACCCCACCCTCACCTAGCCCCTTGATTTTGTATGCTCAGTCTGTCCTCCGATTTTCTGCTTTATCTCCCTGCACCCTACTTTCCCACCCACCAGAGGGATCTAGCGTGTCCCCTGGAGTTTACAACCATCACTGGCTCCTATGAAATGGCATGAAAGACTGTGCGCTATATACATTTCAGTCTCATCCTATGCTGGCAACACAAACAACTTACAATTTTGTTCACACATCAGCAAATCAGTTTTGCCTTTTAGGCTTTTGCCTGTGACAAACCCTCATCCTTGTACCCCACAACTGACTGACTAATAACACTTATACCATTTTGAAGTTCAGGAGTCATCTCAAATAATCCTTTACAGATGTTTCCCTCCCTCCATGGGTGTGTGTAGCAATGCCTTGTTTGAATTACTTTATATTCTGTCTGTTTCTCTATCACTGCTTCCCGTCTCTGATGTCTTACTTATCTAGTACGGGGAACATAGCAGAAGCCTTATGAGACCTATTGAAGAAAAACCCAAAGGTCCCCAGGATTCGTCCTCTGCTGGCCTTTCCAGTGTCACCTTCACCTCACCACAAGTCCTCCATGCCTCACATTCCAGCCACACAGAATGACTGGAAGTGTGCCAAGCACACGGTGCTCTTTCAAGACTCTGGCTTTGTATATTGCTCTCGGTCCAGAATGCCTTTCTCCATTCCTTCATGAATTACAGATGGTTGTGAGCCACCATGTAGATGCTTAGAATCAAAGCAGGGTCTTCTGCTCTTAACTACTGTGCCATCTTTCCAGCCCCAACATCTGAATCCATAATCTACCTTTCCCTAGCTGCAGAGCCTTGGCCAACTCCCGTGAGCCCGAGTTCCCTCATTTATCCTATTTCCTTCCCCCAGGTGTAAACATGCTGCAATAGACTAGGTATTAAATAAATGGAAATGGTTATTACTGTCATGCATACCTGAAGACCTGTGCTAGGGAGTGTCTACTTTCTCCTCAACTAAACTGACCTCTGTGGCTGCCATCGCCAAAGTTAGTGCTTTTCTTCATAAATTTAACAGAGTTGAAGATAGTTTCCTTTTCTACTTTTTGTATATGGGCAATGTCTGCTGTGCACATGCTTATGTGTATGTGAATAAACATGTGCATATGCATACATCTTGTACATATGCAAGTCTGTGTATATACACGTGTGTATGCATAAATACATATGTATGTGTTAATGCTTGTGGAAGCAGAAGATGTTTTCTTTATCCACTCTCTACCTTATTTCTTTGAGATAGGGTTTCTCACTTGGCTAGGGTTGGCAAGCTAGCAACCCTCTAATCTCTACCTCCTCAGTGCTGGGACTACAGATGCAGGCTGAAATGCGCACTGGCTTCTTTGTTTGTTTGCTTGGTTTTTTTGAGGGGTGGGAGTCAAGACAAGGTTTCTCTGTGTAGCTCTAGCTGTCCTGAAATTTGCTCTGTAGACCAGGCAGGCCTCAAATGCAGAGATCTGCCTACCTAGTGCTGGGATTAAAGGCCTGTTTCACCACACCCAGTCATTTTTTTTTAACAAGGTTACTGGGGACTGAAGTCAGGTCCTCAAACATGGATAACAAGACCTTTACTTACTGAACAATCTCCCCTAGCCCCTCTTTTTTTTTTCTTAATGGCTTATTTAATTATTGTTAACTTTGGGGAAATGTTTTAGTTACATACACTTTAAGACACATGTGACAATTAATATGTACAATTAAAATTTTTAATAAGGAAAATATGTGTTAGGAAAGACACAAAAGGGTATAGTGTGTGTGTGTGTGTGTGTGTGTGTGTGTGTAAAGGGTAGAGGTTGACAGTGCCTTCTTCAATCCTTCTTCATCTCATTTTTTGAGACAAGATCTCTCCCTGAACATGGAGCTCACTAATTGGTCTAGACTGGCTGTCTAGCAAGCCCCAAGGATCTCCCTGTCTCTGCCTTCTCAGTGTTGGGAGTACAGTTATGTGCTCCTAGCAAGCTAATTATAAACAGTTCCCTGGGGACCCAGAGTGGCCATTTTCCATGTGTGTTTTTCTATATGCACCCTGTATGCTGACTGCCTGTCCTCAGCTTTCTGAGATTCTTGAAGGCATTCTTATCTATTGGCCTTCCTTTGTGGAATGAGAGCTAGAAGGAGTTAGGAAATGTTTATTAAATATAAATATTTATTAAATAATGATGCTTATTATCATATTCAAGAAGAGTTTGAAAAAGATGGAACCCATGCACACTGTAAAACGGTTCAGCTATATGAAAAATGACATTAATTCCTCTAAAAATTACACATAGAATTACCATATTCCAACAATTCTTGTCTGGGTATGGAAACCCCCACTCAAGCAGACATTTGCTAATTTGTGTTCATAGGGGCCTTATTGTTGTGGAATAATCTTTTTGTACACCATGAAGAAGTGTTGCTCTCACTGGTTTAATAAAGAGATAAATAGCCAATAACTAGGCAGGAAGAGGCTAGGCAGGACTTTCAGACAGGGAGAGAACTCTCTGGGATGAAGAAGGGTAGAGTCAGAAGGAGACTGAGGGAGAAGCAAGTTGAACAGGCCATGTTAAAAAAAAAAAAGGTACTGTAGATAAGAACTATGGGTTAATTTAAGTTGTTAGAGCTAGTTAGTAACAAGCCTAAGCTATCAGCAGAGCATTTATAACTAATAATAAGTCTCTGCATGGTTATTTGGGAGCTGGCTGGCAGGACAGAAAATCACACCTACACCTTATTCACAACAGCCAAATGGTGGCAGTAGTACACATGGAGAGATGACAGACAAAGGAGTAATGAACTGGTATTGAGCCTAAAACACAAGAGAATTCCAACACAAGCTATGATACAGATGAACACGGAGGGCGTTATGTGAAGCAACTGACCACATGCTGTCCCCTGGGCCCAGATGTGCTGTGTCGTGCACACCTATGCACACATCATGTACACATAAACAAAATAAGGAGCACGGGCAGTAGGGATCCAAGACAGAGAGAGGAAGTAGGCTTAGGAATCAGGGCCTTGAAGAGATTTCCTGGTTGGAAAATCTAATAGATGCAGATATGTAGAGTGGCTACCTCACTCTTAGAAAAATGGATGAGCCAAGTGTTGGTGGGGCACACCTTTAATCCCAGCACTCCGGAGGCAGAGGCACGTGGATCTCTGTGAGTTCTAGGCCAGCCTGGTCTACAGAGCGAGTTCCAAGACAGGCTCCAAAGCCACAAAGAATCCCTGTCTCAAAAAAAAAAAAAAAAAAAAAAAAAAAAAAAAAAGGATGGGACTCCAGGATCAGCAGTGTGCGGCTGATCACAAAAGGACAAATGCATGATTTCTCTTTTATGAGACAGCAGAGAGATAACAAAGACTGAAGCAGGAAGACGATGGGTGGAGGGACCAGGGAATGGGAAGTGGGTAGTTTATAGTTGGGGGAAAAGTTCTGGAGAGGGATAAGAGTGATGATCATAAAACAGTGTAAATGCACAAAAAACTGCATGCTTAAAATCAGTTGAAAAGCTGGATTTTGTTACATATTTTATCATGATACATTTCTGTGTGTGTGTGTGTGTGTGTGTGTGTGCGCAAGTGCACACGAGAGCATGAAAAAATAGAGGCCAAAGATAAATGTTGGGTGCCTTCCTCTATTGAAGCTGAACTTATTTTTCCAGAGAAGGTCTCTCACTGAACATGAAGCTCACTAATTTGGTAAATAAATGTTGGGTGCCTTCCTCTATTGAAGATGAACTTATTTTTCCAGAGAAGGTCTCTCACTGAACATGAAGCTCACTAATTTGGTAAACATGCTGGCCAGGGAGCTCTGGGGGTTCTGCCTAACTCCATCAATTCTTGCTGTGTTCTCCCCCACATACTTCTGGATCCCCACTACGTCACGACCATCAGTTTCTACCTCCCCTGCCCCCCAACACTAGAGTTACAAACATGTACCTTATCAGAATTTTTCTTCTGATCATTGGGAAGCAAATCCCAAACTAATTCTGGAGCTTTATCTAATTCAAATCTACTTTGACTCACCCCCTTAACAATAGCTACATAATTTTTACTTCTGTCTGAACTTATTCCAAAGACTTCTTCTTACTGGATGTGCACATCTGGATTTCCACAGCAATAGCCAAATAGCCGTGGGATGGTGCTGTAGAAAGAATAGCTGGTTTAAATTTCTAGTCTCAAATGCTCATCTTATTAGCAGTGTCCCTTTGGCTATTTGCACACACGCATTCCTGCACTAATCAAACATCTCTTGATTACCATACACTGTCTACTGTGCTAGCTGCTAGAGGAGAAAGGCATCAATAAATAAATAAGAATAAATAATTATAATGATAATAACAAAGCCTACTGCAGAGGTGTGCACAGGTCTCTTGCAGTAATGAGAGTGATAAAATGCCCGGGACAGGCCTCACCAAGTGCATGGAGCTGGATCGAATCTTACACAAACTCAGCCTTTCTTATTTAATCTCTTCGAAGAAATGTTTATATGTGGGGAATTGGGGTAGGTTTGTCGCAATAGCAATACGTGGCGTAGAGTCTATCATTCACATATAGGAAAACTACGGTAGGGAATTCAAACAGGCCATATAGGGCCAAATCTACTACTCTGGGAATAGAAACTGATTTGCAACAAGAAATGAGCAGGAGCAAATGGTTTTAGTAAGTCAACGTCTCCGGATAATTTTTATCTTCTCTCAGTTTGTCACAGTAGTGGCAGATCTACTGACATCATCCCTCAGGACAGGCAGGCACAATGCTGAGTTCAGCTCATTGGTTCATTCAGTCTCGGCCCAAATCCACAGGACAGGCACCATTACTACATCTGCCTCAGCTCAGAGAAAACGGCAGGACAGCCATGCATGCTTAAGGCGTCATTAAGCAGTTTTGCAACTATGAGAGCAACAGAGAACAGATGGTGTAGGTGTAGCCTGCTCCACTCCCAGGATGCGGTACTGAATACCACAAGCAACCAAAGCACAGCAGCAGAGACTTATCTGAACCCTTAAGAAGACACAGGGCAATCTGTACAACAGGTAGAAAACAGCAGATGTGTATAGGGCCTTGATTGTGAATGGGGCTTGAGAGGCTGGGAAGGTCTGGGGTGCTTCTCAACACCACTGTGGACTTTCCAAACACTGTATCCTTGGGCTACACCTAATTTACCTTACTTTTTTTCATTAATAATTAACCTTAGCTTACTTGTGGTAACTTCTTTACTTTGTAATCTTCTAATTTGTTTTATTTTAGCTCTTTTGTAATAACAAGTTAAAACATAAACATACTATATGGCAAAAATATACTGTACAAAAATATTTTTTATCCTTATTCTAAAAGCTTTTTTTCTATTTTATTTTTTTTCTTTTTAAACTCTTCTGTTTAGAAAAGAAAGCTAAAACAGAAGCATATGTTAACCCAGGCCAATCAGGGCCAGTATCATTTATATCACTCTGTCCTGCCCATCCCTTCTCCCTTCCCCCCACCTCTCCCCACCCTAACTGGGTCCACTCTGTCCTTATGGAAGCTCCTCAGGGCACTAGCGCTAATGGAGCCACCTGTCATCTCCTATGACAAATGGCTTCTGACATCATTCCCGCAGGACCTGCCTGAGGCTATTATAATAACAGTTATTACTAATTAATTATTATTATAGTGCAGTAAGCATACAAACAGGAGAAGTGTGATCTTCGGTTATTATAAAGTATCCCATATGCAGCACAGTGCATGTGCTGTGCCATAAACATGAAGATAATGGATCATCCTAAAACATTGCAAAGACTAGCACATGGGTCGGCAATAGGAATTGCCAGCTTCATTACACGCTCATGGGGCTACCATCATACACGGTCCTTCATTGACCATAACGTTGTTATGTGGCACATGGTCTGTACTGGCCCCTGTTGAATCAGGCAGTGAGTGACAGAACCAAGGTTCAGTGTCAGGAGTGCCGCGTTCACAGCTTAGTGATATCGGAATAGCAGGAGAAGAACAATTCCGTGAGTGATGAAATCAGGAGGTAGCTCGCCATAGCTATAAAAGTATGCAACCTACAAGCCTCACAGGTTGCCCGGGAACAGGATCATCTAATCTCAAAGATGAGAAAGCTGGCTGGCCAGATGGCTCAGCCTGTAAAAGTGCTTGTCACTGATCCTGGCAACCTGTCATTAAACATGACTTCAAGTTTTGGGACCCACATAATGGGTGAAGAGAACCAACTTCTACGAGTTACACACACACACACACACACACACACACACACACAAAATGTCATTTAAAAACTTTAAAGGTAAGAAAACTAAAGTGGTTTGGGTCTCTAATCAGGCAGCTCACGGCTCATACAGGAATGAGACATAGCTCTCTTCTAACTAAAGGCCGAGTTCACTTTCATCTTCCAACATTGACAATTTCATTTTGGAAGAACTTCTCTTAACAAAGAAAAGTATAGCTAGAGAAATGGCTTGGTGGTTCAGAACACATGCTGGTCTTCCAGAGGAGCCGAGTTGGGTTCTCAGCACCCAGGTTGGTGGTTCACAGCCACTTGTAACTCTAGCTCCAGGGGGATCCCATGTGGCACCAGCACACATGTACCTCACCATGTATACATAACTAAATTAATAAGTATTTTTAAAAGATAAAAGTAAAAGCATGAAACCATACCTAGTAAAGTTAGATTCTCAGCAAAAAACAAAAACAAAAACAAAAACAAAAAACAAGTGAAAGTTGTACGAGTACTTCTTTCAAGAATAGCAATGCTTATGAAACAGGTGTACTTTGGTAGTTATACATTGATGCTATCTAGTCCAGGATGACAACATTCCATTTCTCTTCACTTTCTGTTATTGGACCTACCTGGTCACATTTAAATTCCATTTTTAGAATGCGACCTCTAGGCTTTTGAAAAGCACAGAAGTCTGGGCAAGAAAATAATCTTTATGGGGCCAAAGGCTGGCTGGTGGTTTCAGTGTTCTGTTTGGAGACCGCATGTTGATCACACAGTAGTGGATCTCACACATACCAGGGCTGGACACATTTCTAGCAGCCACACGCTCAGTTAATATGAAAAGATGCAGGATTAGGTAATAAACATGAGCAAGTCAGCCAAGACTCCACCCAGAAATTACTTACACAGCAGCTGCTGTCCGGCAATGCTATGAAGCCTGTCCTGCAAGGAGTGGGCCATGCCTAACAGTGGACCGCCTGCAGTGTTATCTCCCTTTCCTTGATCCATATTTTGGAGCTACATGCCTTGCCGTGATTACTCCCTAACTTAATTTACACAGTCAAAAAGACTGCAAAATTGAATCTACAATTACTGTTTGCTACCACGAGGGGTCAGTAGTCCCTAATTACATAGGTGTGTGTTCCTGTTTGTCTGTGCTAAAGGTAGTACCAGAGGGATCAAGGATGCAACAGAATCAACTAACCAGAGCTCATAGGGGCTCACAGAGACCGAACCACCAACCAGGATGCCTAAATGGAACAATGGGACTGACCCAGGCCCTCTGCACCTGTGTTACAGTTGTGTAGCTTGGTCTTCTTGCGGGACTCCTAACTGGGATCAAGGGCTGTCTCTGATTCTGTTACCTTCTTTTGGGGCCCTTTCCTCCTATTGGGTTACCTCATCCAGCCTTAATAGGAGAGGAGGTTTCTAGTCTCACTGCAGTTTGATATATCATGGCTGGTTGATATCCATGGGAGGCCTGCCCTTTTCTGAAGAGAAATGGAGGAGGAGTAGATGGGGGGGGCACTGGGAAGAGAGGAAGTAGGGAAGACTGTGGTCCAGAATGTTAAAAAATTAATTAATTAATTAAAAAAGAGCCATCCAGGTCATGCTGTATAGTGGAGGGAAAAACTTGATCTCACGATAAAGTGCAAGTTTAAGAATTAAAGACAAACCTAGCTCTAAATCACAAAAAGGTATATATATTATATACATAATATATATACATGAAATTAAATTAATATTAATTTTTACAAAAACCGAAGCTTCAAGGATACTTTACTTAACATTCAGAACATAGTAGCTATAAGTAATTTGTTTTTATTTTATGTGCTTTGGTGTTTTATCTGCATGGATATCTGTGTGAGGGTGTTCGGTTCCCTGCAACTGGAGGTACAGACAGTTGTAAGCTGCCATGTGGGTGCTGGGAATTGAACCCGGGTTCTCTGGAAGAGCAGCCAGTGTTCCTAATCTCTTAGCTATCTCTCCAGCCCCTAGCAGATAGTTTCAAAGAAGCAATTTTTATGGGTAACTCAATACTCTTTAATAAACCTATGACTGGTATGATTTTTAATTTTATTTTCTCGGTTCTCTAAAAGATCTAAGAGAAACAAACTCTAGAACACTTTTTAAATTTGCTTTTAAGTTCATCATTTTAAGCTTTGGCATAACTCTAGCTTTTATAATTCTTCTTACAGAAAAAAAATCCATGTAGCTTCCTTCACAGTAAAGAATTTATCCATTCCAGCCTCTCTCTCCCTCTCTTTTTGTCTCTTTTCTCTCTGTCTCTGTCTCTCTAAATCAATCAATTACCTAAGGAAGACTTGCCACTTGGAAAGAGAAACACAGACCCTCTTCCTAGCCTGTCCTCCCAGTTTCCCAGAAGTTGTCATGGAGAGATGTTTGACAGCAATTTTTCCTTCTTAAGTACCAAAATCTTAAAAACAACAACAACAACAAATTGTCTCTCCACAATAGACTTGCAGTAAATATGTTCATAAGCATTGGTTTTCTTTAAAGAATTACTTGTACAACACTCACATTTTTGCAGAGATTCTAACTTAACTGGGTGTAGTTTTATATTTTCATTATTAAAGAAATGCTTGCCCAACGTGAGAGAGAAACCAAGCTAAGTATAGTAACAGATGTCATCACAACCACTGTGTGCTGCTGGGCATGTGACCCTTGCTGTCTCATCACTACTAATTAATCTTCCCAACCTAAAGGAATAATGATGCATATAACAAGCATGAACATAAGATGCTCGTTATGGTCATATTAAAAAGAGTCAAGCCTCTATTTCATTTTTTAAATGCCACAATAACTCCTAGCAAGTATATAATGATTACCCTCTCATGTAAGTGTGACATTATTAAGTTTACAAAGTAGTTGATGGAAATGTTATTACATCTTCATGGTTGTTATTTATTCATACAGCAAATGAGTCTCAGTGCCTGCAGCATTGTTCTGAATGTCATCTCTGTGAAGGCTGGGACAGGTTTGGAGGAGTTAAGAAGCTTGTCTAGCGGTTGCCTGGGGCTCCTGTTTCCTGAATACCCAGTTCTTCTATCTAAACAAAACCATTAAAAAAGGCAAGCCAGGGGACTGGCTCAGTGGTTAAGAGCATTGGTTGCTCTTCCAAAAGACCAAGGGTTCAGTTCCCAGCATCCACATGGCAGTTCACAATTGTCTATAACTCCAGTTCCAGGGGATCCAACACCCTCACACAGACATACATGAAGGAAAACACCAATGTGCATGAAATAAAAATTTAAAAATTGGCAAGCTGGGTACTGTGATCATTCCTATATTACTGGTACCTAGGGGGTTGAGACAATCATATGTTTGAGGCCAACGTGCTGAGTCTCATATAAGTTAGGTTGGCAACCGTAGCCCAGGATTATCTTAACGTTATATCCTTTGCCTCCACCTCCAGTGCACTAAGACAGCTGAGCTGTCTTCACAGCCCTTAACCCAGCCTTTAGGTAATCATTTCTCAACCTGTGGGTCAGTACCCCCGTGGAGGTCACATATAAGTTATCCTACATATCAGATATTTACATTATGATTCATAACAGTAGCAAAATTACAGTTATGTAGTAGCAGTGAAATAACTTATGGTTGGGGGTCACCACAGCATGAGGAACTGTATTAAAGGGCTGAAGCATTAGGAGGGTTGAGAACCGCTGCTTTAGTGTTTTCCAGTAACTTTAACCAAAAGAGAAGAGTAATATGACAGGTAGGTTGAACAAAAACTGGGTGAGATGGGAGAAAAGGAAACACGTTCCTGGAACCATAAGAGACGATGGCTGCCTGACCACTGTGTTCACATAAGACCAAGTAGAGACAAGTCATAGTTACCTGTGTGGGATCCAGTGGCAAGATGGATCCAGTAAAAGGATTGTTACTTCTGCCTATGACTTGGTGCCATGACTCCCTCCCCTATACCCTATGACAGCAGTGATCTAGTGAATCACTTTCCAGGAGAGAGTTGGTACCCTCTCTCATTGCACACAAAATATTTCCTGAAGCATTTCTTCTTTAGCCAATAAAGGGCAGAGATTTAGGTCAAATGAGTCAAGCAGTAATTCACCTAGCTGAGGGGGGAAAAAAACCCTTTCCCTCCAACAAGTTGCCCCTTCTGCCTTGCTTTGGGGACAGTCCAGGGAAACACTTCCTCCATCTACACAGTGAAGAAATGTGTTCACCATTCCTACCCAGAGGTCCACACTGCTGTGTGTGCTCCCCCATCTGTGTTATCAAGTGATCAAGTCCCCAGGAGACACACTCACTACATGACCATAGGAAAGATAAAGATAAGCCTGGAGGAGGACTCGGGGAGAGCAGGATTAAAACATGGATATTCAGAAATGAGGGATCAGACTAAATCTCCCAGAATCAACAGTTCATACTATTTCAATCTACAAAACACTGAAATCTCATGGATACCAAGGCCACCCCTTCTCAGATCTAGCAATCCATATTAACTGAATTGACCAAATAATCGTGGAGGTCTGACAGATACCAGATGTTTTTCAGATTCAAATGCTATCTAGTGGCTTCTAAACCTCCCTAACCTTCTTGGGTGAAGGCAATGCTTGTGTAACTGTCTGGTGCAAACAGCTGGGCATTTAAAAGGGAACCCTGGTCAAATCGGAGGCAACCAGCACTAGACACTTCACTACCTCAGATCCTCTTGCCCAGACCCCAAGAGGTCTGAGGAAATCAATGTAGTGGCCAGCCAGGAAACTTAATCCTTGTAACCCATCAGGACTTGAAGTCCTCTTACCAACATGCTGTCTCATCTCGCTCTCAGCTCGGCCAGCTCACCCATGCCAATCAAGGCAGCCCGGCACCTGGGAGGTCTGCTCCTCCTCCTACCTCACCCCACTCTTCCCCGAGTACCTTCTTTTTCATGCTAGGGCAAACAGTTCCTGGGACTCAAATGCCTCATATCCTGTTTCAAACGTGCATCTGCCTGAATGCCTTCAAAGGAAAACACGAATTTCTCAAGAAAAGAATTATCCTTAGTGGTTTCTTCACATCACCATATTTTCTCCCAAGACCCAGAACGGGGCAAGGCTTTTAGGAGAATGTGTGGACTGAGTCACTTCCCCCCACGCTCATTTTAAAATGCAAATTTCTGTGCGTCCCCATCCAGCCCTTAAATCCGAGTGTCTGAGGTAAACACAGAATCTACGTTTTAGCCCGGCTGGGTCGCAACAGGGTTTGGAGGCTTTGGCTTTACACAGCCCCCTCCTGCTACAGAGGAAAGAGAAAGCCGGCCCCGGAGAGGGGAATAGGCTTGTCTGAGGTCACGGGAAAACACCCGGAAAGCTAGACAAGCAAGCAGTCTAGACAAGCAGTCCCAGGTGCGCGCACTCCCCGGCCGCACACACTCACTCACCCGCTTGTAGACGTCCTCCCGGCTGGCCTCATACTTCTGTTGCATGCGCTCCTCCAGGAAGTAGATACGCAGCTTGAGGCTGAAGTTCTCCTTCTTCAGGTCATTGAGGTGCTGGGACAGAGTGCGATATCCATTAGACATGGTGGGCGACCCATGGGGAGGAGCATGCCCAGTCTCCCCTTCACCCCAGGAACACGGTGCAGCCTTGCCGCGGCATGGAGCTGGCAGGCTGGGAAGCTGCTGAGGCTGCGGGGACCCTGGAGGCTAAAGCGACATAGCCCCTGATGGTGCGCTCCAGGACCTGGGGACTGGGCTCTCTGCTCTGGGTGCTGGAGCGCAGCACGCTTTCTTTTTTTACCTCGGGGAGATATTTGCGGAATCCCTGACGGAGGAACATGCTGTGTGAACTCAGACACAAGTGGCAGTAACCTGACTCCAGGACAGGGCTGTCACCCTGCCCCCTTCCCTCTCCCCAAGCCTCCAGGTCCAAGTGTGGGCAGTTAGCAACTTTTTGGAAATAGGGGGACTGATCCCCCTCCCCACTTCCCGGAAATGGGAAGGGGGTGGTTAATGTAGCACTGGGGTTGTAAGGGCAAGAGGGTACTAGAAGGGGGGAGGCAGACAGAAGCAAGAAATAAGGTTGCTACGGAGGGAGCACATGCCCACAGAATAGTGACCAGAGCCAACTAGCCTCTTTCCACCAGGTGCAAATCTTAAGGCGCTACCGAGCAGAGAGGAGTCCAGTTTCCTTAGTGCTCAGCCCCACCAGTGTCTTCCAGTCTCTCTCCCTGTCCACTTCCAGTCCCAGGGCTGTTGGTTCATAGCCTTTATTCCCATGCTTTCTGCTCCCTGATACACATCACACACTCTCAAAAGAGTGAATCTGGACTGAGCCGAACCTTTGCAAACTGGTTTTCAGTGGAGCGTCTGCAAAGGGCGGCCCAAGGGTTCCTCCCTCTGGGGAATGAGTGTAGGAGTGCTGGGGGATGGGACCGCATCCTGAGACCAGAGATCTCAGCCTCTCACTGGTTCTTAACTCCTGCACCTGCCTAATGGAACCAGGCCATCATCACCAGATCCTGCTCATAAAGCAAGTTAAGATCCTTGAGTGACAGCTGCAACGTTAGCAGGAAGTATTATTTATACCACATCACATGGGACTTTGAAGGTGACTGGGAGGCAGCCTCAAAGCACTGATCCCAAAAGAGGTTCTTGCTTTGGTATCACCAAGTTGGAAAAATTACTATTAATGCCTGAGATAAAGGATATATGAAATTCTTATATTTAATTCAAGCATCTAGTTCTTTCCCAACCTGCCTACTTTTCATCGTTTCCCATTCTTTCTAGACCTTCATAAGGGTTCCAGTCAACCTTTCCCCAGTATCTAGAGGTTGCATACACAGCTAGGTGGTGGTGGCAGCGCACTCCTGTAATTCCAGCACAGAGGCAGTTGGATCTCTGTGAGTTCAAAGCCAATCTGGTCTACAGAGCGAGTTCCAGGATAGCCAAGGCTGCACAATAGAACCCTGTCTCAAAAAACCAAAAACCAACCAACCAAACAAACAAAAAAAGGTGAAGATAGCGACAACTCCCAAAGACCAGAGTAGCCACAAAGTTGGTCGCATGGTAAGGTATGTCCTATGCTGCAATCTTTTAAATCTGTGCCTTTCAAACTTTTTATATTTTGCACTGCAACACACACACACATATACAATTATTCAATTATGCATTATAATATGATCTGTTCCACCAGCAACTGAACTTGCACTTTGTCGTGAAAGACAGAAAAAGTTTGAGTAAATTAGGTCGTTCCAGGAGTAGAGAACTAGAACTGTGCAATGGAGTAGTCTACTTTTCTAAAATAAAAAAATCTTATAAGAGGGGGAACATGTATCCTGCCATTTTAAGTTAAAAATACTTTAAAAAGTATACTCATTTAAAAATCTGCACATAAAATTTCTCAATGCTCATTAATTCCTTCACTTTCAGAAGAAATGGAGTTCACTGAGAGTTGGTGATGATGAGGATAAAAGTCACAACTCAAAACACACCTTTCTCAGCACTGTGGTCTGTTCCTGTAATTCCAGCCTCTTGGGAGGCTAAGGCAGGAGGATGAGTCTGTGGTCACCCTATGTCTCATGCACACTCACGAACTTCCTGGCACTAGTCCCTTACTGAGCATCTGTGTGACCCGAGGTATACTGCTCTAGACACAGGACCCTCCCCATCTAGAGAATGAAGTGGATGGGAACAGAGTGATATTCCCGGAGTTAAGCCTTTTCCTGGTCTAAACTCCTAAAGAACAACAGCTATTATCACTTCCCTTTTGCTCAAGAGGGGTCGGATTGGCAGATTGTAGCTAGTGTGTAGTTAGGCTTTGCCAGTCTACTGAGATAGTTTTTTTTAATCACATACAATCATTTCATAAGAGGGTTTAATTGAGGAAGTAGGAGTGGGTAAGATGTGTGGGTACTCCCACACAGCTGAGATTTTCCTGCATGCTATCCCTATTTCATTTTGTTCTCTTTCCATCTCTCTCGCCCTTCCTGTGTTGATTTGTTTTCTTTGTTTTGTTTTTTGGTCGGTTCCTTAATGTCATCACTTATATGATGGCAAGTCCTTACCTTTCTGGGTTTTCTTTCTCTCCACACTTTCTCCCCTAGAGAGTTTAATCCACTTTTAGTGGTATGCTTTTACCTGTCAAGTGACCTCCTGTCTTAGGTCTTCTCGCTCACGACCTAGCCACACACACCCAATGTTTTGCTAGAGAACTCATCTTAATTTCCCATCCCAAAGACTTCATGACAAACACTTCTGTGTGAGTTCAAGCATGTCCACTAGGATCCGCCACAGCCACCTGCTCCTCATATGACAGCCAAGGAAATGCCTTCAGATCTCAACTCTTGTCAGAGCCCTTCATACGCATCTCACCCACCTCTTAGGCTAAAAAGAAAACCACATCACATCTTTAAGACATCCCACTTCTTTTCTTTTTTCAAGTCTTAGTTGGGAACCCATAAAAATAAAAATCACACCTTCCCTACCCTGGCCATCTTTCCTTTTCCACCTCCCAGTGAGGCAGATGCTCACATCACCAAGTATTCATACGGTGCCTTTTGATGTCGTATCATCTGCGTGGATTATTGAGACTATTTAGAATTATTTGACTTCTCATGTCAACTCTAGCCTCCCCCACATCATCTATGGCCATCCAAGTAAAGGACCACTGAGTCACATGTCTGCTCCTACAGCCTCTATGACAACAAAAAACCACTTCTGCAGTACCTGTCACCCCACAGTGCAGGTACAGGCTACTCATGATCCTTTCAGAGTTAGAGTGGCTTGGGGGCTGGAAGGAATCATTTGTCCTTGCATTGTCTTAGCTTAATATATGTAAAGCACTCCATAAATAAGCAGTGGAGTTAATGAATAGCTAAGTATTCTGTGTTTTGTGATTTGTTTGGCTAATACACTTTGTTATAGATGGGCTAGCTGACCTAGATTTTCCTCCTAATGTGGATTTCAGGAAACTGACAGGCACCAAGAACTTTCACACTTCAACACAAAGGACTAGGGTGCACTGCTCCCTTCCAGGTGGCCTAATAATGAATATACCTTAGCTGAATGTGCCCTTCCTCTATGCCTCCCTGACTCCTCTAAGTCACACTTTAACTAGCCTCCATCCTCATTTCTCCACAGTGTAAGGCACTATCCCTCCCCTTCCCCCAACGCCTTAAAATAGACTCTATTGCTCTTGCGGGCTGTGTGAAACCCACCAAATTCCTTTCAGACCCCAGGACACTTTCTCCAGCATTAAATCAATCTTGTGACCTCAAGAAAATAATGTACTTCCATGCCCCCTGTTGAGTTTGAAACTTTGTAAGGGTTTGGTTTTAAACGTTTCAAAGAAATCACGCTATCTTAAAATGGTACTTGTAGAAAAACATTTTCTTCACTTACCTTTCTAAATGTGTATGCCCAGGAGAGCCTCTTCCATGAAGGTTTATATTTGCCTCACTGGTAAAATCTCCACCTGAGCATTAATATCTCATACTCGTGCTATTTAAAACTGGATTCCTGATCATTCCTAGAAAATGCTCTTTCCACCGAGCGGTGGTGGCGCACGCCTTTAATCCCAGCACTCGGGAGGCAGAGGCAGGTGGATCTCTGTGAGTTCGAGACCAAGCTTGGTCTACCGAGCGAGTTCCTGGACAGGCTCCAAAACAATACAGAGAAACTCTGTCTTGAGGAAAAAAAAAAAGAAAGAAAGAAAGAAAGAAAGAAAAAAAAAAAAGAAAATGCTCTTTCCTTGTTGGAGCCCATTCCAGTTTGCTGCAACTCAAACCTTACAGTCACTCCTGACTCATTCGTGATCACACACACCATCTCATGGTCTGCAAATCCTAGTTGATAATACACGTGCATCAGAAATATATATTGCAGATGCCGTGTACCACAGCATCTCTACGACTGTGTTCGGGATCCCATGGCTTCTCCCCAACTTACTTGATAGCTAGCCCCCTTTCCTGGAGTCCCTGCTTCTGCCCTGGTTTGTCAGTCCTCTGTCCTGAGCACAGTGCCTGTATGTCCCTGCTGAAATACTCCATGTTGCTTCTCTGCAGGAAACTGCCCCGTCTGACTCCAAGTAGACGGTGATGGTGGCTCATCAGCCCTTACAGCACAGGCCCCTTTGGTCTGGGGCCCGACTCCTCGCCTCCCACTGCTCCATGCTTTCTTTCTTTTGCTGTATTTCTCACCTGCACATGCTGCTCCAGCCCCATTGGCTTCTCTTGTTCTTTCTCAAAAACAGTGCAGAGCCTCGTTCCTGGGGGCCCCTGACATGGCTGGTCCTTCAGCAGGGCGTGTTCCTTACCGGGACAGATGCTGAGGCTTCTTCCTGAGAAGCACCTCATTTAAAACTACAGCCCACCCCACGCCTCATCCCAGCACTCCTTATCACTCTTCATTTTAAGAGCCCATTCCACTGCAATCTCTTAGATTCTGCATTTATCCACTTATTGTGTTTCTCTCCGTCAGCATGTGCTATCCATGAAAAAGCTGGAATGACTGTTTTATCACCAGGACCAGAAATGATGCCTAGTATACAGAAAGGTGCTCAATAAGTGAGTGCTAGGTAAAAGAACAGACCAATAGTTAACTTACTAACTTCTCTGTTCTCAATGGATTTGATTATAACAAAATTCAATCTGTAATCCTGAAGGCATTTCTCTTTAGAAACGGGTTGTTTTATATATATGTATACTGGTGAACTAATGTTACCAGTGCTGTATCTGAATGGTCTACAAGAGTTCTGAATTGATATGGAGTAATATGTGAAAATTACAACCCAAGGATATTGCAAACTCCACAGATGGGAAGAATGAAATGAATTAGTCGGGGGAGGTTGTCCAGGAAGGTTCCACAGAGAAGGGGCACTTCTTTCTCCGTAAAGGAAGCATCAGGTCTACATGGATTGAGGCAGCTTGGGGAAGCCAAACAAAAGAGTGCAAAGAGCTAAGTAGACTTAAGTCCAGGGACCTGCACCACTTGGGGAGAACCCTGTTGAGGAGATCTGACTCAGGTGAGGACCTTCCTTGAGGCAGGTCCTGGCTCTCAGTGTGGAGAGAGTGGGTAGGGGTAGTCAGGAACTACAAACTGCATATCACTAAGGCTGTTTTCTTTCCTTTCCTTTCTTCCTACCCTTCTTTCTTTCTCTTCCTTTGCTTTTTGTTTACTACTTTTGTTTTGTAGTTTTGCCAGCAAAACCCCACACACTGGGCTGTATACTTGATCTAGTACATCAGGGCCTCCAGGCTTGGGTGTCTGCAGAAGATCCACATGGCTTAGGACATAAACCGTGGGCTCTATGAGCTTCCACTTAGCCCCTACTGTCCCCAGCAGCGCACTCCAAATTCTTTACTCTTCTTTCAAAACATTTTCCTTCTAGAGATAAATGACTCTCCCCTGCGCCTTCCTGAGTTTCTTCTTTCTACATCTTCCATAACATATTATCCCAGCCTTGAAATAAGACTGCAATAATGACTCCATCAATGCCAGCAGTAGGAAGAGAATTACCACCCAGCTGTCGCATGTCATGCTCCATTAACATAACCAACTGTCAAGTCAGTCTTTAAAAAACTCAGTTTGACATTTGCTTAATCATATTCAGACCCCCCAGATAGCTCCTCTAATGGAATTGCTTGAAAACATATTATTCTCTTAGCAATTTTTATCCTAAAAACATAGTTCTTCTTCACTAAAATTGATTAATCATCTGAGTAGACTTATTCTTTTTCAATGATAATATAAATTCTATAATTTAAACTCAACTAACTGGATGTCAGTGATATTTCATATTTTGTATTGTTTGGGAGAAAAATGTAGCTTTAAATAAGTTTAAGTGGCAAGCCGAGGAATGCAAGGAAATGTTCTAAGTATCCCGGTGTGATGCATTTGAAATTTACCTAGGAGTTAGCCCTGGACCAGTATGTGAGAGAGTTTCCAAAAAGGTTTAACTAAAGCGGGAGGCCCTACCCTGAATGTGGGAAATACTACACCCCCTGAATGTGGGAACTACAACACAGCATGCTGGGGCCTCAGACTGACTGAGAAAGGACAGAGTAGGAACGAGCTGAGCACAGTGTCTATCTTTCTGCTTTCTGACGGTGGGTGGGATGTAACCAGTCACCTCATGCCCCCTTCACAGCCAGAGCTGTTCTCATTGCCACATCTCCTCTCAAACTGTGAGTCGAACCTTCCCTTCCTGCATTGACTTCTTGTCAGCTATTTGATATGACAATCAGAAAAGCACCTACTAGACCTCTGCATAAAAAGATAGTATATGAACACATGTGAATATATCCAAATGGAACAGTATGGAATTGTGGGGGGAAAAACACTTTTGAGAAAAGGACACCTAGGTTCAAATCTGAGCTCCAAGCTATTTCCTAACTGTGTGGTTTGGGGGAACTTAAAAGAAGTTGAAAATGGGAAAGCTGTGTGTATATGGGGGACAGGAGGATCACAGCGACATTTGCAGTAGTAACTTCTACTTGTCTGCCTGAGACAAATAGATTAAAAATAGAGGGTAGATATTTGAACAATTATCTTATTATCATTTATACATTCTTATTGCTTGTAAAATAGTTCATAATCACAAATAAAATTGTCCTAAAAAGAACAAAACTAAGAATTACAAGGAGGCAGCTATCAATTTTGCAAAGGTACATTAACTCTTTAATAGAGTTAGATATAGTGAATTTATGGCCATATACTAAAATGATTGTGTTTATGTTATGAGAATGGGTAAGTTTCCTGTCTGAAAAAAGGACTTTGCTGGAGCAATTAATCACTTGTCAGGGGTTTGGCTAAAAGTCTTCACAGATCATCAAGAGAGAACTTCTAAGATCTCTGGCCAACTTGATCCTATATTTGAATGTTTAATTCCTGTAACTCCTTGGATACAATTATACAATCTCCATGACAACAATCACCTTGCACAGGATTTACAATTACATAGCACTTTCATGAAGATTATTTCATCACATCCTTTCACACCATCTTTGAGGTACAAAAATAAGTTCTATGATGCCACAGACCACACTTCCTGCAGTTGGGCTCCATATTGCACAGTTATCAGGACATCAGCCAAGACACCTATGACCTCGATGAGCCTGTGACACACCTGTGACTAATAAGGTACTTCCTCTTCTGCCTCGGGCCTCCAATATCTTTCCAAATCGCATTTTTAACTGTAAGTAATTGCCCTTGTGCCCTTGGGGGACCTGGCTGGGACCATGAAGAAAACAGCAAAACAAAACAAAAATCTTTATCTCTAGTTTCAAGATGAATACACCAAAGTCAGCTCTCAGAAGATTGTACAGAGTTGCCACATGGTCCAGAAAGCCTCTCCTTGTTACATTTCCAAAGAACTAAAAACAAATGGTCCCACAGAAGCATGAACACCGCAGCACTGTTCATGATGGTTCAAAGTGGGTATGTTCAAAATGTGCATGAGCTGACAAACACATAATTCACTTAGGATATCCATATAACAGAGCACTATTCAGGCATAAGAATGAAGTGCTGACACACTTCAAGGGTGATTGCCCAAAGCACTAATCTGATGGGAAAGGTGGGCTCGCAAGGCAGGATACTGTACAGCTCGATGGCAGGAAATGCTCAGAATGGGTGAGTCTATGGGGAAACTAGGCTAGAGGTTTGCATAGGACAGGGACAGGGAAAACAGAGAGACAGTAATGAGCATGAGGCTTCTCTCTGGGGTGTAGGAATGTTCTAGAATGAGGCAACAATGACAACTGCACAATCAGAACTATACACTATTAAAGGGTAAATTTTGCGTGGCACTTAAATTGTGTTTTCATAAAAGCTACCTTTCCAAAGAGAAGAAGAAAGCAAAGCTGGGAGGGAAACTGGCTTAGTTCTTTGTGTTTCAGAAAAGATTCTTTTTTTATTTATCACAAGTAAATTCATTTATTGGTGATAGTTCAACTCAACTTACTATGGCACATGGATTAGAACAGACAGTGTCGCCGGGCGGTGGTGGTGCATGCCTTTAATCCCAGCACTTGGGAGGCAGAGGCAGGCAGATCTCTGTGAGTTCGAGGCCGGGCTGGACCGACAGCCTCCAAAACAATACAGAGAAACCCTGTCTCATAAAAACCAAAAAAAAAAAAAAGAACAAACAGTGTCTAAATATTAAGTGTATCAGGGCTGGAGAGATGCCTCAGTGGTTAAGACCACTGACTGCCCTTGTGTATGTTTGGTTCACAGCACCCACATGGTGACTCACAACCATCTGTAACTCCAACTCCAGAGCTCCAGAATCCCATGTCAGCCTGTGAGGACACTGAGTGCACATGGCACACATATATGAAATCGAAATAAGTGAATATGAAATGGTTAATCCTACATATATCACAGATCCTAACAGAAAGTCTACCAAAGTCTCCTAAGTGGCCTTCAAAACCCATTAGTCATGATTATTGAGTTTTATCATAAAGTTTTACCATAATTCTCAGATAAAACAGTCCAAAACACAATCCACTCTACATTTTGACTCAATGAAAACAAAGCCACTATGCCATCCCCATGAACATGTATGACACTTACACAGGGTCAACAGTCTAACAAGGAAAATGTCAATCAAAATCATGCAACTTGCTCTTGCATTCCTCAAACCC
The DNA here is from genome assembly GCF_017639785.1 of Mesocricetus auratus. NCBI lineage: Eukaryota > Metazoa > Chordata > Mammalia > Rodentia > Cricetidae > Mesocricetus > Mesocricetus auratus. The sequence goes on along the minus strand of NW_024429193.1, from coordinate 58,517,413 downwards.
TTTCACTATAGCATGGAGTCTCTGTCTGGCATTACAGATGCCAGGTACAAAGGCTACAAGGAACCCTGGCTTTTTTTTCTTTTGGGGCTGGGCAATAAACAAATAAGAGATTGAAACTACAATATCATTCCTGAAGCTCCAGAGTCATTTAAATACCAAACTATTAAAACCATTCCATGTTCTGTCCTGCGACTCAGAAACACCCTGATGTCCAGACTCAGCAGCCTTTTATGGGAATAGCCAACCTGATGACAGAAGCACGGATGAATGAGCCCGTTTTGGGCAGCTTCCTCGCTTGCATAGAGGATGAGGGTTCAGACAATGTCCCTTATGCCATCCCCCACCATAGTCACACACCCATGCCACCCACAGTCCTGGAATAACAAGGTGTCATCATTCTCCTCACACTAGAGCACTGGAGACTATATAAAAACAAAAACAAAGCAAACAGCTTCTCTGGCCTCCAGAAATAGATGGCCCATCCAGAAATAACGCTGCCAGAGACAGTTAAGTGAGTCTCATGGCAGAAGTGACAGGTGGGCTGCAGTGATCTGGCAGTACCCAAGGACTCTTCGGCTCCAAACTAGATCCTCCACCAGTTTAACTCAGTCACCACTACCAGGACTTGGGGTGTGTCCATAGTGGGCTCAACTCAAAAAGATCATTTGTTGAGCTTCTGCAAGAAAAAGGAAGCTACCATGCAGAGGTCTTGCTTATGCCTCAAGATTTTCAGTAACCTTGGGGCTGGGAGGGTGGTTCAGAGGGTAAGAGCACTTGCAGTGAAAGTAAGAGGACCCGAGTTCAAATCCACAGAACCCATATAAAAGCTAGGTGAATGGCTGTGCATGTGTGTTGAGGGATGAAGACAGATACCGGGGTCTCATTGGCCAGCCCACCTAGCTAAAGTAACAAACTTCAGGTTTGGTAAGAGACCCTGTCTCAAAAGTAAGGGGGAGGGATAGACACCTTTGGCATGTATGTGCATGTGTACCTACACACACACACACACACACACACACACACACACACACACACACACACACTCATACACACCATCCCGCATGAAGATTTCCAGTTGCTGTTTTTCTCAGTGGCTGGCATAACCTAGCAGGGCATGCCTACCAGGCACTCTGCTAATCTCCCCATCTAGTAATGAAAAGACAACATAATTTGTGCTATTATGTAGCTCAGCTCCTAACAGAAAAGGTGGCTTTGGAACAAGTAGCTCACTCACACACTAGAGAAACAATTCAGAATACTGTGAGTGTACAGCCTGGGATGAGTGTCTGGAATGAAAATGGGGAATAAGCTGGTGATGGGTCACTGTTTGAGTTGAAATGTCCCCACAGGCTACTGTGCTTGAATACTTGGTCTCCAGTTAGGTGGTGCTGTCTTGGGAGGTTGTGGACACTTTGGGACTTTGGAATTAACAGAAAGATGTAGGACAAGAGGGGAGGAGCCTGGGTGTTACAGGCAGGTCTACTTCTGGCCTGAGCACTCTACTTTCCAATTCACTGAGAAGTGAGCAAGCAGTCGCATGCTCCACCTGTCATGGATGGATGAGCCTTCCACACCCACGCCTTCCCACCACCATGGACCAAATCCCCTGAACCATGAACCAGAACTAGCTCTTCCTTCCTTAAGCTGTTTCTGTCAGGTATTTGTCAAAGTCATGAGAAGAATAGCCGTGACAGTCATTCTTATCCTTCGCTTGTTCTGCAGTAAGTTACTAACTTTCAGTTTCATTTAGCATACAAAGTATTGGGTTTCATTATGAATCTTGTCAATTATAACTCTGACATCTCACTCTTTCATTGGTGTCTAACCCCTCTGCTGGTACCACACCCAACTTTGTCTGGATCACCGAGTCTCTCCCATGCCTCTAGATTTTACTCCCCCAGCTTAGACTCAGTAAAAAAGAGGTATGATTTCAACATCTCCCTGGTAAACCGTTTCAATCCCTTCCCTGTTGAGACTGGGTAAAATTTAAAGCCTTTAGATAACTTGCAGGCCACATCAAGATGCTTTCTTCTCTAGTCTCAACTTTCCTCCACATTCCTTGTCTTCATGCTCTGAGGGTGTTGACTAACTGAAGTTCTTCCCTTCATCTGCAGCCTGACTGACTCATGCTTTTTCTTCTGTGTAGAAAACTCCTCACTGGTCCCTTCACATTTCATATCAATCCCTAATCTGCCTCCCTCTTGTTGGAGAAAATTAAAATGGAGAGCAGCCCCAAAGAATTCAGGCCCAATGCCGGTTAGGACTCCTAATGTGACCATGTAACCTGATTTTCATATGTAGCAGGACCTTGAGTGGCTTTTGTAAAAAGCCATTATTAAGGTCAGAATAATTTAGAAACCCATATAAATAGGCTTTCTAATTAGATAGATAAAATGAGGAAATTTTGTAACTGCAACTAATCAAAATACTTCATTTAAAATCACTTATTTTGTTTCAATATTCTCCTTGTATTTCTTTGATGCCTTTAATCTCAGCCCTTGGAAGCCAGAGACAGGTGGATCTCTGTGGGTGTGAGACTAGCCTGGTCTACATAGCTAGTTCTAGGACATCCGAGGCGACACATAGAAACCCTGTCTCAAACAAACTAAAGATAGATAGATAGATAGATAGATAGATAGATAGATAGATAGATAGATAGATAGATAGACAGGTAGACAGATAGATAGATAATTTCTTTGACACTTTGCCATGGGAATAGGAAACCTCTGCATTTGTGAATTGCTTCTTACTTCAAGAGAAAGTCAAATTTCTATTGTGCTCACTTTTTAGACACTCTTTCAGGCCCCAATCAAGTGTAATTTTCTCTAGGAATCTTCCCAACACCAGGCCCCTCTGCATCTACGAGCTGAGCTGTGTATTTTGACTTCCATTATAGCAATGATTACATTGTGCTTTAATCTTCACTCAAGATCATTGTGTTTGCTTTGTAGTTCTTAAGAAAAAATCAAGCTATTTTATATATATATAGCTTAGAAGTAAAATTTTGCTGAAGGGCTGTGGAATGATTCCATCACTTCTTTAAAGAAAAAACCAATTACTTTTACAAGTATTGAAAGTTTAGATTTTCTCCCTCCTATCTAATAATGTTCTGCATGTTTGAAGACATGTGTGAAAACAAATCCAGTATACTTGAGATGCTACGGTAGCAAAAGTGTAAAGCCTTTTTCAAAAAATGAAATGCAGTTTGCTGGTAGCATTCATTTTCCAAGGCTGTGATTATAGAAAAACAGGATGTGCAGAAACCACAGATTCACCTAAATTAGCAAAGGATACCCAACTGTAATAACTCAGTTCCGTAAAGGAGGAAAAGGCAAAAAACATCTCCATTTTAGCTTAGTTTTTCTTTTTCTATCCTATAGAATTTGTGACCCAAGTGGAAAGGTTTGTCAAGATGGGTGGGGCCTCAAGAGGCTGACTCACTGTGGTTAGAGCCACAGCCTGCCAGAGAAAGTTGGCTTCAGTCTAGAGTTGGAGAACGCTGCCACTGGTTTTGTGGCCTTGTCCATGTTAAAGACAGCATTGTTGGGAAATGGGTAACCAGGGGAAGGCAGTGGAGGCCTCCTCTTGATTTTATAGCCAAAGACACCCACCCTTCTTCAGCTTTTTATTTACAGTTTGAGCCGTCCGGAGTCTGTGTATAAAGCCACATTGTGTATAAAGCCAATGGACCTTTCTGAATGGTCCTCTCATTTCCCCAGAACTTTGGAGTCAGTGGCATCAGTGCAGTACTGTCACTTGAGAACTGTATAATCTGGGGCAAGTTATTTGAACTTTGGTCTCTTTGTTGGTATAAGGAATGTAATATTTATCTCCTAAATTAGAAAAATGAACTGAAAGTAGTTGGAATTGGCACATGACAGATTTAGAAAGGTCTCGAGTATATAACAAGGACTCAGTGGACATCAGTATTGCTTGCTAAGGACACAATCCTCTTAACTAGTCCCATCAAACAGTATTTTTAAAAGTCTCTTTTTAAAAGTTTCTATCCCTTCATCCATCTGATTTTATCATCTCCAGACTACAGTTTTCCACCCTGCTCCATCAGTTAATGCACCGATACCCATCTTAAAAATCAGTTACTTTGATGGATACCAAATCATGGCAGGAGAGCCACAAGAGCTATTGAAATAAAAAGTGACCTTCAATAGCATTCAGCCAATTTGCTGCCGAGCATTTACTGAGCGTTGGTTGCATACTACACTATACTAGATTCTGTAGACGGGCAGTGCACAAACAGAGTCTGAACTAGAATATGCTTAAGGGTTAGGAAAACAGTCGCCTTAGCCAAAACTTGAAGGATAAATGGGCTTTAAGCAGGCGGAGGAGGAGAGAAAGTTTTCCATGTAGAGGGACCAACAGAAACAAAGACATGGGAGAATGAGACAGCTGTGCATCTCAGTGGTTCGGAATGAATGCAATGAATGCAGGAGATGATACCACGATCTGACAGGAATTTCCCACGTTGCTGGAAAAGTCTGACAGAGTTCTAATCTGTGTCAGTTTCAACAGAGGAACTTGTGATTTCATTCCCAAGCGGGTCCCTTCATTAGCACCTAACTTTTACTGACTGAGCTCCTAGAAAATACTCCCTGTTTTAGGTCATATAAAATGGTGAGTGAGGGCCTGGAAAGATGGCTCAGCAGTTGAGTACACACTGCTTTCACAGAGGATTTGAGTTCTGTTCCCAGCACCCACACAGCATGGCTCACAACCATCTGTAACTCAAGCTCCCAGGAGCTTTAAAGTCTCTAGCCTCTCTCTCTCTCTCTCTTCTCTCTCTCTCTCTCTCTCTCTCTCTCTCTCTCTCTCTCTCTCTCTCTCTCTCTCTCTCTCTCTCTCACACACACACACCATGCACACCGAGTATATGAACACATAATTAAAAGTGAAACCTAAGAAAAAAGTGGGGACTGGAGAGATGGCTCGGAGGTTGTAAGCACTTGATGTTCTTCCTGAGGACCCAGGTTCAATTCCCAGCACCCACATGGCAGCTCAAAACTATCTATCTGTAACTCCAGTTCCAAGGGATCTGACACTCTCTTCTAGCATCTGCAGGCAACAGGCACACACATGGTACAAAGACAAATATTCAGTCAAAATACCCAAACACATTAAATTAAATTGAATTTTAAAACTTTTTTTTAAATAACAAGTGTTTTCAGGTTCTATGTGAGGCCTTAAACTCTACCCTACCCTGTTATTTAGTTCCTCATTTGTATGTAAGGTTTGTTTTTTTTTTTTGCTTTTTTGAGACAGGGTTTCTCTGTGTAGCCCTGACTGTCCTGGAACTCACTCTGTAGGCCAGGCTGGCCTGGAACTCACAGAGATCCACCTGCCTCTGCCTTCCAAGCACTAGTATTAACAGCATGTGCCATTGCTGCCCCAGATAAGTTCCTCATTTGTAAGCTGGGATAGCACTCCTCTCCCAGGGTTTTGGGGAGCATTAAACAAGTATCATTCTCTCCATTATTCAAATTACAGAGGCAGAGATCACAAAAACTACAAGCTGATCATAGCCCTACAGCTTAAGTGCCCTGATAGTACTTGGATACATTAGGTCAGAAATAATTTTACATGCAAATGACCATAGTTGTAAATTGAGAGAGGATTCCTTCCTTTGAGAAATCCTTCCTGGTATTCATGGCTTCCACCCTAGCTCCAGTGTCTCAGGTGCAGTAGGCTAGAGAAGAGCAGAGGTAACATTAGCTAGTGTTTGTGAGTCTATCTATCCATCCATCCATCCATCTTGCTATATTTCTCTTACTTTGGCTTGCTATGTACATAATAAATTCACTCATTCAAAGAAAGACTATGGCTGTCATATATTGTGCTAGATAGTTTTATGTCAACTTGACACAAGCTATAGTCAAATGAGAGGAGGGAGCCTCAGTTGAGTCCAGAAGGTGGAGCTGTAGGCAAGCCTGTAAGGCATTTTCTTAGAGATTAATGTGGGAGGGCCCAGCTCATTAGGGGTGGGAAGTCCTGGGTTCCATAAGAAAGCAGGTTGAGCAAGTCTTGAGGATCAAGCCAGTAAGCAGCACTCCCTCCATGGCCTCTGCATGAGCTCCTACCTCCAGGTTCCTGCCCTGTGTGAGTTCCTGTCCTGACTTCCTTTGATGATGAACATTGATGTGGATGTGTAAGCCAAACAGATCCTTTCCTCCCCAACTTGCCTTGGTCATTTTGTTTCATCACAGCAATAGTAACCCTAAGACATACAGAACACTTTGAAACCGAATAACTCCCCAGATTACTCCCTAGAGTTTCTACATCGGCAAACATTTTCAAAGGAGTCGCATTACCGGTGAACTGCTATTTTCTGAGTCCCTGTAATGTTTCTTCCTGACTTATTCAGACTCTCCCTCCTTACCCGCCTCTGGCCCTGCCTCTAGTGGACTCAGTCCATGAATGCGCTTCTTCTTTTCCCCAGATGTCCCCTCCATATGGAATTTTACACCTCTGAGTAGAAAACTTAAGCTCAGCTTTGGGTGTCTCAGCCATGGTACAGCACCGTAACAGGTGCCGTCTGAGACAAAGCCCTTCCTTGGTCCTTTAGTAAGATTGGATGCAGTGTCTCTGGATCTCAAAGTATGTGCTCCTTATCACTGCAGAAGGCATTGGTAGTTGTCAGTCATGTTGTTAGTAATGGGATGTCTGACTTCCTAACACTGAAATGAAGGGCAGGGACAGTACCAAATGATTACTGTTCAAACCAGGATGGATCCTGGCTGCTCATCCCAAGCCTGTGTTCCTTTGATATTCTTGTTAAGGCTAAGAGAACTGAAGCCCTGTCTGCTGCTGAACCTTCAACGTAGCTCTCACAGGGAGTACCTACCCACTCTCACGGGGAGCACCTACCCATCCTTTATCCCAAGGCTATGGAACACGTGTTTTAAAACTTACAGAACACACATGGTAGTTTTTCCATTTCAAGGTAGGTCACTGGAATGTGTCCTTACCCCTCAGCAATGTCTTCCTAACTAACGACTCCTCTCATGGAGGTGCCGCTGATGTACAAAACAGATGTGAGTGTTTAAGGACAAATGCACATACCAGCACTTGGTGAAACAGCAATTTAGTTTCCCTATTTCTCTCTTAGCACATAGAGGACAAGGGTTTAAAATGCCTTTGGCTGGCCTCCGTGATTCTCAGACCTGAGAAGTAAGGACTACGCCATCACGTAAGACCTGAACTACAAAAGCAAAGGACTCAGGAGTTATAGCTGGAGCTCAGCTGACCCCACAGCTCAACCCTAGCTCAACCCCACAGCATCCAGTCATTCATCCCATCGGTGGGTGTGATATCCTTCATTTCTAAGTTGCCCATTACCTCTCAACAAAAGAGTGTGCACAACACACTCTGTCTTTCCAAGGCACCCACACATCTCTGAGATGCTCTGTAGACGCATTCGCCCTTTGAGCAGCAGCTGCTCCAAAAGGTGGGGGAAAGGAAGGTGTGAAGGTGTTATCACCCCATCCCATCACCATTATTGCCCACAGAAGTATCTGGAAGGATGCGAATGCAGTCCTAGCAAATGTCTGTAATTATGAGTCGAGGAAGGACAGAGTAAACCCATGCTAACACCACTGCTTTTGAAAATGTAATTTCACCTTGCTGAGTAAAAGGATGGCCATTTGTTTGAAGACCTATGTACAAGTAGTACTCAAGTGGAACCTGCTCCTTGGGTATCCCCCAGAGGGCACCAAAGACCTGTTTCTTTTTTTAGACCATGGGTGCAAAACATTCTGAGTGCCTCCTCTTGGCTGGTATAAATGTAGGTTTTATTGCACAGGCATCCTAGACTCGGGCTGGCTTGTAGGAAGTGGGGACTCTGCATTGTACCATCTGTTATTGCTCTTGGCCAAATCTAAGACTATTCTAGGAGTCTGAAGCAACTTTGCCTAAGTCTTGTTGCAAAGCAAATGGCTTTGGTTGCGCTTCCTCATAGAACAGAGAATATCTAGCTTTTTGGCATTGTCCAAGCTGGCAATAGAGAAAATAATGCTTGGTTACTGGACTGGGAGTCCTGGGCTCACTGTGTTGCACGTACAGCTTCTCTGGGTATCATTTAACCTTCCAGAGTTTATCTGAGAAGTGAATGAGGAAGATGACCAGTAAAACAGAATACATCAGTACAAGTAATTGATCTTCCACCAACCACTGGCTCTAGGAAATAGCTAACAGCATAATGCTTAGTATATACACTCTCAAAAGGGTCACCATCATGATAATCAAGCTCATAATCTGGTCTATAGATCATATTTTTTAGGTTTATTTACTTATTATGAATACAGTGTTCTGCCTGTATGTATACCTGAAGGCCAGAAGAGGGCACAAGATCGCATTACAGATATGGTTGTGAGCCACCATGTGGTTTCTGGGAGTTGAACTCAGTACCTCTGGAAGAGCAGTCAGTGCTCTTAACGTCTGAGCCATCTCTCCAGCCCCTATAGATCATATTTTTATATAATTCTGATTTCGTGTTTGTGTTTCTAATTGGGATTAGAATTACCTACACATGTGTCTCACCTTCTCAAAGTCCCGAAGAGCCTGGGTCTGCACCAGAGGGGGCTTCTCAAATGCTCTCAAGGAGTGTGAGTGCCCAAAGGGGATCTTCTCACCGCTTCTCCAGGTCTGTGACTGAACCGGAGGACCCCGATCTTTAGTGTCACTGAGAAAAGCTGGCAATGAAACATAACAGTAAGAAAAACTGTACATAATAAAGGCAGCACAACTGTTCTAACAGTTCCAGCAGAATTTCATTTCTGTGACATATGAGCCAATTGTAGGTCCTATAGAAGGGATTCACACACAATAACCTTTGTGGAGTTTATTACTAATGGTGTCTGGTAAATACTGACCCATAGCTTGTGTCCATGCCTCTTTGTGACAGGATGGCCATATTCCTTCTCCACGTGAGATGGCCAAGTAACTTGTGCTGGCCAACAAAAAACACATAAAGACGACGCTTTGTGTGTCAGGTGGTGAGGCCTTGCAACCCTGTTTTTCCACTCAGCTTCTTAGCACCTCTTAGCATCCATCATGTCACAAAGTTGGGCCTCCAGAGCAATGCCCCAGTCAAGCATGACACTTGCGGGCCACAGATGGGGGCACAGGAGGGATTATGATCTGAGGTTTAAAAATGTAGAAAACTAATCTTTTCTAGGCCGACAGAAGGAAACAATGAGCCTTTATAACCGAGCTATTCTTTTTGCATTATACAGAACCACCCCAACACGCGGAATCCAATGACAATGTGAGAGCAAGTAGCAGCAAATGGGCCCTTGATAGCCTTGAAGTTCGCCAGACACTGGGATAAAGTCGTCTTAAGGAGTAAGAGGCAAACTGTCACCCTGTGCTCTTTTTCTTTCCCTCTCTCTGCCCACCCCCCATTTGTAAGCTTGCCAGAGGACTGTGTCATGGTTTGGATCTTAACTGTCCCCCAAAGGCTCACTGGTCAGCCTCTAGCACTAGCGGGAGATGGATGTAGGGGTCAACAGAAGGAAGATAGGTCACTGGGGACAAGTCCTTGGGACCCTGACTCTTTCCCTCTCTCTTTGCTGCTGGGTCTCCATGGGGTGGGTATGGTTCCTCTGCCATGGGTTCCTGCTGTGAAGTGAATGGGAAACAGAGTCAACCAACCACAGACTGGCACCCCTGAAACCAGGAGCCAAAGGGAACCCTGCTTTCCAGTTGATCTCTTCAGGTTTCGTGTCACAATGGCAGAAAGCTAACAAACACAAAATATAGGACAGGGGACCAGGTCAGCATGCTCCCATCACCTTCCTAGAATTTTTTTTTCATAGCCTCAGACGAGATTTAAATTCATCTGTGTTAAATGGAAAAGGAACTTTTGAAGAAAAAAAGTAAAGGCGAATCATCAAGTTGTGAAAGAGAAATGGAAAATGTCTACTATTCTAGCAGAGGGAGAGAGAGAGAGGGGAGAGAGAGAGAAAGAGAGAGAGAGACAGAGAGAGAGGGAGAGATCAAGCGTACCATGGTGATCTTCTTTTTGGTTCACTTTGTCCTGAAAACTCCTCCCCCCAATCTCAGGAGTGTGTCCTGGCCTGTCTCTCCAAGGGAGAATAAGGAGTAGGGGCCATGGATAATTGCTAGGAAATGGCTGTGGTGGAAGGAAGCCCTTTTAAGATAAAGGAAAATGAATGTAAAAGGAACATTGCAGTATTCTGGGTGAAAGAAAAGTCTCCTGCAAGAAAGAGGAGGCTGGGGAGAGGACAAGAAAAAGGGTATCAGAAGGCAGTTGGCGAGAAAGGTGATGAGGGGAGAGGCGAGGCTCAGTGGAGCAGCTCTAGCGCTGGCCTTGGGTTTCGTCCTTTCTCTCCATTACATCACTCATTTTAAAGAATGACAGCGGGAAATGTAACTCGTTTCCAAACGGAACACTGTAAGCAGGATGTCTAGTTTTGTAAAGCTCACATACTATTGCGTATGTGGTGAGAGAGCCCTGGGCTTGATGGTCATTGATGCCTGATGTTGTATAGGGGTTTAAAGCAAAGAAAATTAAAGCCCGTTTTATTGGTGGGGAAACTAGTTGTTTATAGAATTTTGTTGTTGTCTTGTTTTCTGGTATCAATTGTCTTTGATGAGGCCTCCACCAAATAGTTGTTCTGTTAATTTAACAGCACTCTCAGATCATAAATAACGTCATAAAATGATAATGATGATATTGGCCCTGGTTTGCTGGTGTGCTAAAAATGTCTCTAAGTAAATGTGATTTCTATTTTGTTTTGTTTTTTTGAGACAAGGTTTCTCTGTGAAACAGCCCTGGCTGTCCTGGAACTCACTTTGTACCAGACTGGGTGAACTCACAGAGATTCACCTGTCTCTGTCTCCCAGGTGCTAGGGTTAAATGTATACACCACCACCCAGCACGTAAATGTGATTTTTAAAAATGAGAACTGTGGAAAGAATAATTGCATTCCCATTTAGATGAAGTTACATGTGCTACTGAGTGGAGGCACAAATGATACAACAGAGTGAATCCACACCGCAGTGAAATTGATGGGTTACGGATAACAAGGTGAGCTAACCCTTTACAGCTGGAGTCAGATTTGGACTGCTTGTAAACTGTGAAACTATAAGCGGATTTCTTCATTTTTCTAAGTTTTGCTGCTTCTGTAGACAAAGTGATAATGACACTTGCATAGAAATCTCACACTGAAGACAGAAAATAAAATTGGAACATTCCATCAAATGCCTGTCAGTAATAGGTATTTTGAATGTTCTCTTTCAATATTTGTCCCAGTTCTTAGATCTTTGGCTCAAAATGCAGAGCCTAAACACCCAAAATGTTAGGTATGGTACCCTGAGAACTTCTGAATTGAATATATACAGTTGAAAAGTTGTGTGTGTGTGTGTGTGTGTGTGTGCATACGCATACGCATGCTTGCACATTCAGGTGCAAACTTACGTGTGTGGAAGCCAGAGGTCAACTTTAGATGGTGTTTCTTGAGCATCACATAACTTGTCTTTTGACACATAGTCTCTCATGGTCTGGGACTCCCAGTCAGGCCAGGATCTTGCTGTCCCTGCCTCTCCTGCACTGGGATTCCAAGTGTACAACAGCAAGTGCTTTACTGACTGAGCAATCTCCTCAGTCACTTGGATACCAAGCTTAGGGGATACTGAGGTCTTTAATTTATTCAAATTAAGACCTTATTCCTTCTGCGTGGAGCACACGAACCATTCATGAAAAATTGCAAAATGCTTAGCAAGTGAGCGAAATCCTCAGTTTGGGGCAAGTCTTTGAGAAAAATGTTTCCCAAAAGAAATCTGTCTCAGTCAGACTCCAAACATACACACAGTATGCTTTCTCTTATATGCAGACCCTGTATTGTGATTTTTATGTTTTTGTGAGTGTGAGTACAGGTTCTAAAACTAGAAAAGAGACTGCGAGAGGAGGGAAAGTGAGAGGAGGTAAGCGGCGAGTAGCAGCATGGATGTGGCCTAAAGGTGGAATTGGGACCTCTGAGGACCGGGCAGGGTGGGGGGAGGGGACAGGCAGGAGGGGGCAGGAGGACAAGGGAGTGGATGAAGCAAAGGCAAAGTATGCATAAAACACTAGCATAAAACACATCACTTCACATATTTTGTTAACTAAAAAAAAAAAGGCTCACACCTTTAATCCCAGCGCTAGAGAGACAGAGGCAGGCAGATCTCTGAGTTCAAGGCTGGTCTGGTCTACAGCACCAGTTCCAGGACAGCCATGGCTACACAACGAAATCCTGTGGGAGGGGGGGCTGTAATTTGCTTTTACAATTGAAACGTCCCTGTCCCTGGCCGGCAAATGTGCAGTAGTGTGTGTGCTATAATTATGATGACATTAATAAGAATAGTAAACAAAATTTAGGAAGTGCTTATTTCTAGACAAGGATTTTGATCATTTAATCCTACTTCTGAGAGTGACATCGTTACTATACCTGTTTTAATGGGGCATCGGGATAGAGGTTTCATTTTGGTGGCAGACTTCATTTTACTCATTTGCAAGTGACTTTAATCTTGCAGTCCTAGCCTTATTAAAAATATGAAGAATTCACAGAAGTATTTGTGTCGTGACTGGCTGTACTGTGCTGCCTCCTAGCATAAACAGTTACTTACAGTATAAAATTCCCCACTGGGGAATTCCAACTAGGGAATTATATATGCACTGGTGTGTACTATATTTGAGGAAACTCCTGTATGGAACCAGAAGGGCCCCACATCAAAGGAACCGATTTTGGAGAATGGCAGGAAACAGTGATGTGAAAAGGCAGGGCTCCTGGCATCCTTACCTGCTGCACTACTTGTTCTGGGTACCATCTCTCCATCATCTTCTCCAAAATAACGTCTGTGGAAAGAATATACATTCATTAATGAGTTGCATGGCCCAAGGCTCCTATTCCTAAGGCACATCTGCGAGCTGTTGTCACCCATTTCTTCTCGGGCACCCACCAAACTCTTGCATGTATTAACTGCTATTGTGGTCAATGCTGGCAAAGGCACAGAGAATTTACCTACTGTAAGGGCTTGGTGAAGGGAACCTTTAGAGACAGTTAAGGAGGACAGCAACCAGATGAAGAGTGGGAACAAAAGAATGCTCTATCAGGAGTCAATAGCAAGGATCAGAAGTCAAGAAAGTCCCTGATGTGTTACAGGAGGCAGTCTGCACCTTCTTAGAGAATCAATAATAACAAACGATAGAAGAACACTTAAGTTTTAGATGCCGTGCTCTGGGTGCTGAGTGGTGCCACATGGAGTGAGAAGAAAGAGAAAAGTGTTCTAGTGTGATCTTCCACGTGATAACATGACCAAAAACAATTTGGGAAGGAAAGGGTTCATTTCAGCTTACATTCCCATGTAACAATCCATCCCCAAGGGTTACTCATGAAGGAACTCAAGCCAGGAACTTGGAGCAGAAATCACAGAGGAAGGCTGCTTTCTGGCTGGCTGACTCCTTTTGCTCTAGCTTGTGTTCAGCCAGCCTTCATTTATAACTCAAAACCACCTGCCTAGGGGTGGAACCACCCACAGTGGGCTGAACCCTTCCACAGGGATCCACAGTCAAGACAGTTCCCCACAGTCATGGCCACTGGGCAGTCTGATCTCATACTCCTTCTGAGGTGACTCTCGGTTGTGTAGAGCTGACGATGAAAACTAGCCAAGGCCACACGGCGGGCGTCTATGTCTCAAGTAAGAAGACGTGAGGGTTTCAATCAGGAAAAAGACAGCAGAGAAAGAAGCCAAAAGCTTTCATGTTTAGAGAGAAGAGCTGACACAATGGGGGCTAGAAATATGGCTGAGTTGGTTAAGTGCTTGGCTAGCATGTATGAAACCCTGGGTTTGCTCCCCGCACCCATGAGCAAAGCATGGTGGCTCCTGCCTGTGTCATAGCACTTAAAAGGTAGCAGCAGGGGGGTCAGAAGTGTGAGGCTATCTGTAACTGCGTGTTAAGTTCAAGGCAAATCTGGGCTATGTAGGCTCCAACATCACATAAATAAACAAAGAATCAACACAAAAATTTTTGAAATGAGAGATCCATTCATGCAAATGTTAGTAAAGGCTTGATCCAGGAGTCAGGGCTCCATCTGCATAGTAGAGACAAACACTGCAATCCTTTACACAGAGAGGGCAAAGATCACAGAGATCAGTCAATAAGTACTTGCCAAACACCCACATGTTGCTAGGTGCTGTGTTGTGTTTGAGTTTTTGATTTGGGATACTTTAGGCAACAATGGAGACTGAGCCCGGAGCCTCCTGCCTGCTGAGTGAGTGTCATTTTTGTGTCTCAGTGCCCACCTCCATCCCTCTGAAAGGAACCTAGGCCTCACTTATGCTAGGCTAATGGACCACATATGCAGCCCTTGAAGCAACGTTTTAGACAAAAGTTGTACCAGTAATAATAATAATAACATAATAATAGTAATAATAAACCAGTGATGATGATGATGATGATGATTATCCAAAGGGCCAGGAATGCAGCCTGTGAACAGAGCTCCTATGTAGCGTGAACAGAACCTAGGTACTGTTTGAAGCTTCCCAAATGCAAAACAGGCACAAATATCTCTGTAGTCATGGGACTACAGTGAGAGAAGACAATTAAAATGTATAGGAGAGTGCTTTTATGGTACAAGTTCTATAAAAGGGTGAGTGTGTAAACTGAGGGCATGGTCACTCTGAGGGACGGTTGAGGGGGAGGTTTTTATTGTAGAGATGAGGGAGAGTAGGGCCAGAGGCATCTGGAAGGGTCTAGAACAGACAGAGAGAGAAAAATGATAGGCTAAACATGGCCAGCAGACTGGGGAGGAGGGAAGAGAAGAAGACAGAGAGAGAAGAGGACCAAGAGAGAGGGGACCAAGAGTGACATAGCCAAAATCTAGGGTTATAGGGGAATGAGAAATGGGGGAGCTCATGAGCTAGAGGTTTAGGGTAGGCTGCTTGGCATGAGAAGAGCTGAAAAAAGCCACAGGTCCTTATGATGCTGAGCCTGGAGGCCAGCATTTGCATTGGTGTGCTAATAGGCACCACCTTCCTGAACTGGGCTCCTTTGGTAGAGGGGAACTGGAAAGGTCACTGGAATTGGGAGAGAGGGGTGGAGTTTCCTTTGGACCTGACAGTGAGGGAGATGGAGAAAGTGGTTATAGGGAAGGGACAGAGGTAAGAAAAAGCAGAGACTGTAGTTTTTAGTGAAGCAATGGGTAGCTATGGGGGTATGTGAGAAAAGACTAAGCTGATAGCATCAAATGTAAAGGTCCCACAGGGAGCACCTAGAATGCAGAACAGTGAGCAGGTCAGTGTGGTCAGAGTGAGGGGAGAGGGGGTAAGAGGGCTGGGCAGGGGGCACAGACTGGATAAAGCCTTTCCACACCTGGAGGAATTTAGCTACTGGGGTTTTATAAATCAGGAAGATGACTGGAGTGGCTTGTGGCTTAGAATGGCTGCTGGCTACTGTTTTGACAGGCTGGGTGGGCACACAACTAAGACAGGAACAGAGATGGCCACAATTACTCTGCAGAGAGCTGCCTTGTTGTTGACCTTATTTATCCTTTAAGCTTTGGGTATCATCCCCAGACAGTGGTGACCAAAAAGAGCTCTGCAGACAATGCTTTCCAGGGCTTCTCCTTTAAAAGCCAGACAATAGTCGCAGGGAGGCAGAGAGGAAGCTGGCATTTGTTTGGAAATTGATGTTTGCCTCAGGGATGGAGTCACATAAATCTTCACTCTGTTAACCAGACGGACATGAAAGCATCAGACATGACAAGTTGGGAATGCATACAGCGGGCAATTCTTTCTTAACCAAAAGTAGATCACGGGCTTCCAAGTCCCGGGTCCTCTGCCTTCCCTCCATCCTTATTAAAAAGCCTCCCAGTGAGTGAGTCACCTCATGGAAGAGAGGATGCAGGTGCCACTTGCAGATTCCCTCCTGCCTAAGTGAAGCTGAGAGAAGATGTCAAAATTACTTAGCAGGATAACGGCTTCAAATATGTGTGAGGGGAAATTTATAGTTCTCTGTGCTGCTCTCTGAGCATGTGTTCTCAGTCCAGAAAGGTGGCTGCCCATCTGTTGTCAGAAGCACAGTCACCTTCGGGCCAGATCTACCCACCCGACACTCCTTTATTCCATTCACACCCGGGTGACCCATTTCTCCATTCCCTTGATAAATAAGAGGGTCTGCCTCTTCACACAGGGATAAGCCCCGCCCACCCCACCAAACAGAGTAGACAAGTGTTTTCCAGCTTGCCACAGCCCTGCCCCTTCCTGCCTGGTCCCTCACAGATTTCTGAGGCTGCTGCCCTGGTACATACAGACAACATGCAGACAGAGTTTCCCTTCTGCTTTAAGACACGAGAAATCGCTCAGCTTCAAACACTATTCATTCATTTTGTGGAAAGCTGCTAGCTTGCTTGTGTATCATGTTTAACTCTCTAAGCTTTTATTTCCTCAAATACTCACACAAGTAGAATACAAGGTACTGTTTCCTTATATCAATTACAGATTCTATTATCGAGTTTAGATCTGGAATGCCTCTCCCCCAAGGCTCCAGTGGGTGGTGGTCCCAGAAGGTGATAGAGACGCTAGGAGGCGCAACTTGGGTTAAGGAAGTAAGTCACTCCGCATATATCTTGTTCCCCAGGCCCCCATCACTCTTTCCTCTCTCACATCCTCATTCTGTGATGTTCTCCTTCACCAGAGGTCCAGAGCAGAGCCAGTGGCCCCAGACAAAACCTTAGATCAATGAACCCAAATGAGTCTTTCCCTCTTCAAGTTGCTTCTGTGTAGCATTTTGTCACAGTGATAGGACACCCACTAAGACAACATTTAGCAACAAAACTCATCTCAATGCTTTTTAGGGATCTAAGGTTCTTTCCAGACATGATCTTGTGCAATCCTCCTTGCTCAGCAGATTCCAGATTCCAGAGCAGGGGCAGGCTGTAACAAAGCAGTGTCTGGGCCCTCCCGGCTGCCTCACCTTCCCCCAACCCACACGCGCACGCTCAGTTTGCTGCCTGTCTGTGTGGATCGATACCTGGAGGGATAGAAAGGTCAGCTTAGATAGGACTGAGTTAAAAGGCATACTTGTAATCTCTCAGGAGAGTTTTTAAAAATCACTTTAGCTCTATTAACAGCTCAAGTTCTCTCTCTTAATGCCAGACAGTAGGCACTCTCCACTGCTGGAAAAGGTCGGAAAGGAATTTGATGCTTCCCAAGGGAAGGACGGAACCCATGGGGCCGAAACACTGAGTATATGTCTAGAGGGTTTCCACTGTGACATCTGACAAACCTAAGTGCAAAGAGAATTGAGGGAGAGTAGACAGACTCCAAGTCTGTACACACACACACACACACACACACACACACACACACACACACGCCAAATGATATGGTATGCTCTTCTGTTTTAGCCAAGACTGAAAAAATATGTGTATCTCTTGTCCTAGTTTCTCATATTGAACTGTATTTAGATTGAAAAACAAAACAGAAGTCCGCAGGTGAGTCCGGTTCAGCTAGCATGCTGATCACCAAGGCACTGATAGCTCTCCCACACAAATATCTGTATATAATCATTTCCCCAAGAAGCTTTGACCTTTTCAAAAGAAGTTTCAGAAAGAAATCTCCCGTATAAATGAGGAATAGCCCTCACCTTTTTCTTTCTCCCTAATATTATTATTATTCTGTTAGTAACAAAAGGATTCCACGAAAGTCGTATGTGCTAGTGCTCTTGCCAAGACAGTGTTCTGTTTAGTTGAAAGAACCAAGATTCTCCAAGCACAGCCTGCTCACAAGCTGTCCACTTGCTTGATTTCTGTATGCCATTTCACCTACATTTTCTTGATCATCAGATAAGTGACTGCTATGATATTAAATTCAAGCAACACATCGATACTTCATATCTTATATCACTGACTTTTCCGTAATTTTCCAAGTTGATTAGGTTTGGAATTAACAGAATGTAATTGCTACTCTCTGAAAACCATCTGCCACCCCCTGTCACTCTAATGCTATCAGCTTAACTGATGGCTCTTTCCAGCCATTTCTGGGAATGGTAGCTTCACTTACTCTAAAGCATAGCCAGGACACTCAAGTATGATTGGCTTGAGCACAGTTCCTTTGAAGACCCTACACTGCATTGGCCACTAGTCTACTTTCTCATGATGCTGGCCTACTAGACTACTTTCTCATGATGCTGGTCCACTAGTCTACTTTCTCATTATGCTGGTCCACTAGTCTACTTTCTCATTATGCTGGTCCACTAGTCTACTTTCTCATGATGCTGGTCCACTAGTCTTTCTCAAAATACTGGCCCACTAGTCTACTTTCTCATGATGCTGGTCCACTAGACTACTTTCTCATGATGCTGGTCCACTAGACTACTTTCTCATGATGCTGGTCCACTAGACTACTTTCTCATGATGCTGGTCCACTAGTCTACTTTCTCATTATGCTGGTCCACTAGTCTACTTTCTCATGATGCTGGTCCACTAGACTACTTTCTCATGATGCTGGTCCACTAGTCTACTTTCTCATTATGCTGGTCCACTAGACTACTTTCTCATGATGCTGGTCCACTAGTCTACTTTCTCATGATACTGGCCCACTAGTCTACTTTTTCATGATGCTGGTCCACTAGTCTTTCTCAAAATACTGGCCCACTAGTCTACTTTCTCATGATGCTGGTCCACTAGACTACTTTCTCATGATGCTGGTCCACTAGTCTACTTTCTCATTGTGCTGGTCCACTAGTCTACTTTCTCATTGTGCTGGTCCACTAGTCTACTTTCTCATTATGCTGGTCCACTAGTCTACTTTCTCATGATGCTGGCCCACTAGTCTACTTTCTCATGATGCTGGTCCACTAGTCTACTTTCTCATGATGCTGGTCCACTAGTCTTTCTCAAAATACTGGCCCACTAGTCTACTTTCTCATGATGCTGGTCCACTAGACTACTTTCTCATGATGCTGGTCCACTAGTCTACTTTCTCATGATGCTGGTCCACTAGACTACTTTCTCATGATGCTGGTCCACTAGTCTACTTTCTCATTATGCTGGTCCACTAGTCTACTTTCTCATGATGCTGGTCCACTAGACTACTTTCTCATGATGCTGGTCCACTAGTCTACTTTCTCATTATGCTGGTCCACTAGACTATTTTCTCATGATGCTGGTCCACTAGTCTACTTTCTCATGATACTGGCCCACTAGTCTACTTTTTCATGATGCTGGTCCACTAGTCTTTCTCAAAATACTGGCCCACTAGTCTACTTTCTCATGATGCTGGTCCACTAGACTACTTTCTCATGATGCTGGTCCACTAGTCTACTTTCTCATTGTGCTGGTCCACTAGTCTACTTTCTCATGATGCTGGTCCACTAGTCTAGTTTCTCATTATGCTGGCCCACTAGTCTACTTTCTCATGATGCTGGTCCACTAGTCTACTTTCTCATGATACTGGCCCACTAGTCTACTTTTTCATGATGCTGGTCCACTAGTCTTTCTCAAAATACTGGCCCACTAGTCTACTTTCTCATGATGCTGGTCCACTAGTCTACTTTCTCATGATGCTGGTCCACTAGTCTACTTTCTCATGATGCTGGTCCACTAGACTACTTTCTCATGATGCTGGTCCACTAGTCTACTTTCTCATTGTGCTGGTCCACTAGTCTACTTTCTCATGATGCTGGTCCACTAGACTACTTTCTCATGATGCTGGTCCACTAGTCTACTTTCTCATGATGCTGGTCCACTAGTCTTTCTCAAAATACTGGCCCACTAGTCTACTTTCTCATGATGCTGGTCCACTAGACTACTTTCTCATGATGCTGGTCCACTAGTCTACTTTCTCATGATACTGGCCCACTCGTCTACTTTTTCATGATGCTGGTCCACTAGTCTACTTTCTCATGATGCTGGTCCACTAGTCTAGTTTCTCATGATGCTGGTCCACTAGTCTAATTTCTCATGATGCTGGTCCACTAGTCTACTTTCTCATGATGCTGGCCCACTAGTCTACTTTCTCATGATACTGGCCCACTAGTCTACTTTCTCATGATGCTGATCCACTAGACTACTTTCTCATGATATTGGCCCAGTAGACTACTTTTTCATAATGGTGGTCCACTAGACTACTTTCTCATGATGCTGGTCCACTAGTCTACTTTCTCAAGAGACTGACCCACTAGTCTACTTTTTCATGATGCTGGTCCACTAGTCTACTTTCTCAAGATGCTGGTCCACTAGTCTAATTTCTCATGATGCTGGTCCACTAGTCTACTTTCTCATGATGCTGGTCCACTAGACTACTTTCTCATGATGCTGGTCCACTAGTCTACTTTCCCATTATGCTGGTCCACTAGTCTACTTTCTCATTATGCTGGCCCACTAGTCTACTTTCTCATGATGCTGGTCCACTAGTCTACTTTCTCATGATACTGGCCCACTAGTCTACTTTTTCATGATGCTGGTCCACTAGTCTTTCTCAAAATACTGGCCCACTAGTCTACTTTCTCATGATGCTGGTCCACTAGACTACTTTCTCATTATGCTGGTCCACTAGTCTACTTTCTCATGATGCTGGTCCACTAGACTACTTTCTCATGATGCTGGTCCACTAGTCTACTTTCTCATTGTGCTGGTCCACTAGTCTACTTTCTCATGATGCTGGTCCACTAGACTACTTTCTCATGATGCTGGTCCACTAGTCTACTTTCTCATGATGCTGGTCCACTAGTCTTTCTCAAAATACTGGCCCACTAGTCTACTTTCTCATGATGCTGGTCCACTAGACTACTTTCTCATGATGCTGGTCCACTAGTCTAGTTTCTCATGATGCTGGCCCACTCGTCTACTTTTTCATGATGCTGGTCCACTAGTCTACTTTCTCATGATGCTGGTCCACTAGTCTAGTTTCTCATGATGCTGGTCCACTAGTCTACTTTCTCATGATGCTGGTCCACTAGTCTACTTTCTCATGATGCTGGCCCACTAGTCTACTTTCTCATGATACTGGCCCACTAGTCTACTTTCTCATGATGCTGATCCACTAGACTACTTTCTCATGATATTGGCCCAGTAGACTACTTTTTCATAATGGTGGTCCACTAGACTACTTTCTCATGATGCTGGTCCACTAGTCTACTTTCTCAAGAGACTGACCCACTAGTCTACTTTTTCATGATGCTGGTCCACTAGTCTACTTTCTCAAGATGCTGGTCCACTAGTCTAATTTCTCATGATGCTGGTCCACTAGTCTACTTTCTCATGATGCTGGTCCACTAGTCTACTTTCTCATGATGCTGGTCCACTAGTCTACTTTCTCATGATGCTGGGAAGCAAGGCCTAGGTTCCTTCCTCCATAGCAAAGAGCAACCCCATGGTGGAACCTGCTGTGCAGTATTTCCTACAAGGCAGTTAGATCCTAGTGTGCAAACTGCACTCTTGCTACCATCATCTTCTAATTCCATCAACTGAATCTTTAGAGTGAAAGAACCAGGAATCAGTTACCCATTGGCTTCAAAAATTAGTCTCTTAATATATGAGATAATTATACCTTAGGACCAAGAATGTGTCCAAAACCACTTTGAAAAGGTTGATGTCACGCTAGGCTCCACCATTTTCTTTTGTTTAGTCTTACCTATTAGAATAATTAACCCAAGGTTGTGTTTTCTTCTCATATAAGTGGAAAACTCTCCCAGATATGATTATTTTCAAGATCCTTCCCTAGGCTATAGACTTGGAGGCAGTTCTAAGTACTGTCCTGGGCCCCATCCCCTCATTTACCACCACCTTGCTTTAAGTTTCCAATTTGAAAGGCCAAGGTTAGTTTTTCTATCTTTCTAGTTTTTTTCATATAAACAATTTCAGAAGCAGAAGAGTAATATGTTTGAGCAGAATGTACAGTAGAAACTGGGACTTGATTACTGTTGCTATTTTTTTACAGGAACTGTGTGTGTTGGTGTATATGTTCAGGTATGAATGGCTTGTGCACATGTGTGTGCATGCATATGAGGGGCAGAGTTCAACATCAGATGCTTTCCTCTTTCCCATCTTTTTTGGGAAGGGATAGGGGGCAGGGTCTCTCACTGAAACTGGAGCTTGCTGGTTTGTTTAGCTAGGAAGTCCCAGGAATCCTCCAGCCTCTGCTTGTCCAGCTGTAATGACAGGTGTGTGCCATGCCTCCAGACCCGGCTTTTACGTGAGTGTTGGAGATCAACCTAAGGTCCTCGTGATTGCACAGCAAGCTGTTTACCAATGGAGCCACCTCCTAAGCCCTGTTTCTAGAGTTAACTTTATGAACATTTATGGAAGAGTTCTTTTCATGCAAGGCACTGGGACAAAAAAAAAGAAATTATGGATCTCATCATCCCATAATAGATTCTGAGAAGAAGGCACATGGTTCAAAGAGGTAACTGAGAAGAATGTATGTAAAGGAATTTCAGAACATAAACCAGGCAGTAATATAGTCTTCACAGAGACGGAGGTCTAGGAACCCCACGGGAAGCAGAGAACATTCACTGGATTTAGGTCTTAAAGGACAGCTGAGAGTACACGGGGCAACATGAGAAGGGACAGCTGTAAGTAAGCAAAGCAACACGACAAAGGCCTAAAGACAGGAAGACGAACGATAGACTCAGTGGCTTTGTTCCCCAGATCTAGTCATAAATGGCTCTCTAGGGTCCATTCCCCATCCGTGTGTTACCTTTCCTGCAGAGGGGAACATTAACAGGACATCTTCACCTGACCTCTTCAAGCATTGCTACAGTTTGGATCTCAAAGGCCTGAGAAAGGTCAATGTGCTAAATTAGTCTTGGCCACCATCACATGGCACTATTGGGAGGCGGTGGAGTCTCTGGGAAGTGGGCCATGGTAGAGGGAGTACTTACCATGTGTGTGCCATTGATAGGGACAATAAGACCCAGCCTCCTTTCTCTCTTTGCTTAGTAAACACCATGCAGCGAGCAACTTTCTCTACTACATACATATTCTTGCTGTCACCACAGGCCGAAAGCCCCAAATAGCCACAGATTGAAATTACTGAAGCTGGAACCAAAGTAATCCTCCCCTTTTAAAAGGCTGCTTAGCTTAGATATGCTGTCACAACAATGCAAAGTGACTAACACAGAAACACTGATCCAGGGAGTGGGGTCATTGATGTGGCAACATCTGATGTGGCTCAGAAGCCTTGGAGCAATTCTCGTGAGAGCTCAGACAGAATGATGATAGGAATGCCATCCTTGAGGACTGTGAGGCTGAGGTTCCAGGCAGAGATAAAAAACAATTGGAAATCAGAGGCCATCCACGTTATGGTCTGTCAAATAACGCTCCTGCATTTCATCGCTGCCCTGAGACTCTGTGGGAGACTGAATGTCAAAGTTTCATTTACTTGGTGGGTAAATTTCAAGGCAGTGCAGCATTCATGCTGTGGCGTGGGTGTTGCTGGCTGCTCTTACCAAGGTTTACAACGTGAACTGGGAACCACAAAACAACTCAGAAAGATTTGAAATTTTACAGTTATCTGGAGAAAGAACACAGCTAAAGGCATGAAGGATTCCTGAAACTGTAAGTCATACTAAACCTTTCTGGCTTTGAAGTTGATTCATCTCAGGTTTTTTTGTCTTGTTTTTTATAGTGGCAAATCCAATGCAAACTTTGAAAAATCATTTAGTAATGTTGTCAGTAAGAAAAACTCAGCATATTTGTACTACTGTAAAAATGCCTACAAATATAAAGTAGGAATCATTGCTTAGAGAAACATTAGAGGCTAGGGGTGAGGGAGTTAAAAAAATACACAAGTGTCTTAATCACTGTTTTATTGCTGTGAAGAGACGCCATAAGGGAAAACGTCTAACTAGGGCTGGCTTATAGTTCAGAGTTTAGCCCATTATTGTCATGGCAGGAAACCTGGTGGCATGCAGGAAGACATGATGCTGGACAGGTAGCTGAGAGTTCTACATCCAGATCCATGGCTTCAGGAAGAGAGAAACACTGGGCCTGGCTAGAACATTTGAAAACCTCAAAGCCACCCCCAGTGGCCACATGTACTCTAACAAGGTTACATCTAATAGTGCCACTCCCAGGTAATCAAGCAAACAAATCTATGAGCCTACAGGTGACATTTTTTTTATTTTTTCTTCCCATATTTTGTTTTTTTCAAGACAGGGTTTCTCTGTGTATCAGCTCCAGCTATCCTGGAACTAGCTCTGTAGACCAGGCTGGCCTTGAACCCACAGAGATCTATCTGGCTGCCTCTGCCTCTGCCTCCCGAGTGCTGGGATTAAAGGCACATGCCACCACTGCCCGGCTATGGGGGCCATTCTTATTCAAATAACCACATCTAGTAAGTGATCTTTCCAATTTTACTAAAAGATTCTTACACAAAAAGGGGGGTGTGGAATGTAGGGGTTTTTGTTGTTGGTGGTGATGGTTAGGTTATTTGTTTGTTTGTAGGGTAGGTTAGTTTACTTTGAGACAGGATCTCTGTTTGTATGTCCTAGCTGTTCTGGAGCTCACTATGTAGATCAGGTTGGCCTCAAACTCACAGAGATTCTCCTGCCTCTCCCTCCTGAGTGCTGAGATTAAAGGCGTGCACCACCACACCAGGCTTAGAAAATGTGTTTTAACTTTCACTGTTCTTCCTAACCAATATTCTGAATGACCTACATTAAAGATGAACTAGCTCAGGGTTAGGCTGCTGGGGCTGGCTTCTTAGACCCAGGCTTGTGGTGTGACAGGAAATTTGCTGATGTTTGCTTCTTAATGAGGTCTCCACAGTTTTTAGGCATCAAACCAAACATGCATTCTGTCCTATTTTCCCTGTTCTTTGCAGGGCAAGAGAGATGGCTGAGCAGTTATGAGCAGTTGTTGCTCTTCCAGAAGACCCAGGCTCATCTACTAGAACCCACATGGTGGCTCACAACCATCTATATCCATTTCCAGGGGGCCTGAAGCCCGTATCTAACCCCCCATTTCATTCAGGAAAACATTTATAAACATAAAATAAAATAGATAAATCTAAAAACAGAGACTCCTTTGATATGACTTGCTAGATTCTGTCTGGATCAAGTGGAAGGAATTTCCTAGAGGTTCATTTTTCATATTTTGTTTATATCTACATTCAATCTGTCAAATACAAAATGGCTAGAAATTTTTAAAAAATCTGTGACCTGGGTTTGTTTTTTAACATATGTGAGGTTCTGTCCCTGACAATTTATAAATGACAGGATTTCATAAATAGTGTCAACTTGTCAATACAGACATCTACAGGGAATAGTTTTTTGAGCTGCCTGTGCAAAG
This sequence comes from Mesocricetus auratus, assembly GCF_017639785.1. NCBI lineage: Eukaryota > Metazoa > Chordata > Mammalia > Rodentia > Cricetidae > Mesocricetus > Mesocricetus auratus. The sequence continues at coordinate 58,492,106 of NW_024429193.1, read as the reverse complement.
CTTTCCAAGTAATACATTTTCTTTCACTGAAATGCAGCTCAATGACCCTGATACTGACCCATCACACCCATCATCAATGCTGACTCCCAGTTTATGGAATAGAATGTCTTATACTTTCCAGGCACTATTCAAATCATATCCTGTAAAATAGCCTTGCTCTGGTTCTACAGGTGAGGTAGACGCCTGGAAAATGAGAAGCTTTGTACAACAGCACACTAGAACATGAACTTGAAAACGGAATTGGTATGACTCCAGACCTTCAAAAATATCTAACATAAACAAATTTATTTCATTTTCAATTATGTGCATACCTGGGTATCTGGGTATGGGTTTGTGCACATGAGTGTAGGTGCCTGTGGAAGCCAGAAGAGGGCGTCAGATCCCCTTGATCTAGAATTACAAGTGGTTGTGAGCCACCCAATATAGACAATGAAATCTGAACTTGGATCCTTTGCAAGAATAGCAAGTGCTCTTAACCACTAAGCCATCTCTCCAACCATCCCAGACCTTTATCCTGTCCATATTTACTCTATTTATATCCATACATGAATGTTTCCTTAAGTCCAGTGATATGAATCCTGAGAAAGCGAGAGAGAAAGGCAGGGTGAGTTACCTGCTGTACCCGGAAGATGCAACACAGATTCCAATTAAAATTGTTTCTTTGGATAACAATTTATCCATGGAGGACAGCCCACACTTGTATGGTCTAACAGATGCTATGTGACAGATTAAAAGCCTGAAAGACAAGTGCTGGGAATGACTTGCACAAGTCTAATCCTGAAAAGTGTCTCTAATCAAATTTCTCTAGAATTATCTTCCCCAGACCCCTAGATGATCACACTGGGCCTTGTCCCCTACAGTCCAAGAGAATGAGCTAAAGGGCACACAGCATGATGGAAACAGGCTTAAAGTGGACAGGCCATTCGTGAACCTCATCTGAGACCACATCTCGGGCTCCCTTTTCACTGCCAAGAGAGAAGCAAGTGTGTCTTTATGTTTCAAATGTTGCCAAATAGACCTACCCCACAATTTGGCACAGGAATCACAAAAAGGCACATTCAGATGCAAATAGGGTAAAAGTCACAGATGTGGAACACAGCACTGTTGTGGAATAAACACAGTGGGGTCATGATTTTTCTCATCTCAAGACCCAGCATTATAATCTCTGTAAGTGAGGATGCTGAGCTGGCAAAGCCCCTCAGAACACACAGTGCATTACTGAGAGCCCCCCAACATGCTCAGCACGGACTGACTTGCACCCACTTCTCCCCAGCACAGGCTGCAGTTACACCCTTCACTTCATACAGTCTATCCATGAAAGTGCTCACGACCAAATGCAGCTCCTGGAGGCAGACTTTGATTTACAGTCAGCATGACTGCTGTCTCGGCCTGCCTGCCTGCCTGCCTGCTTACCCATTCATCCCGTTTGTCCGTCCATCTGTCTGTCTGTCTGTCTGTCTGTCTGTCTGTCTGTCTCTCTCTCTCTCTCTCTCTCTCTCTCTCACACACACACACACACACACACACACACACACACATGCCTGTCTATCTCATTAAGCCTTTCTCCCTTAAAGAAACTATTTGTTTTATGCTGTCACCTGTTACAGTTCAGAAAAATGATTTAAGATTGTAGAAGGTAAAGGCAGTTCACTTTGCCTTATAAGGTCATCAGACACTCAACCATCTAGTAAGTTCCCTCTGACTCCCTTGAATCAGCAAGGAGACAGATGAGATATCCACGGATCTTTCCACAGATGTATGGAAATCGCCTGTTTTGGCTTCGGCTAGATCACCAGGTGATGCATGGTATCTCTGCATACTTCCAGAACCTGTCTTTTGATTTCCACTTTGGGTCTCCCAGTGCCTTCTGTGGTCCTCTGTCTTCATTAATGACTAATATCCCCAGGGCCTGGGCTATGTTGAGGCAACTGGCTCAGTCTACCCACAGTGCTACTACACTGGGTGTCAAGAGACTCATGACTGTGTTCCCCTTTTACTTACTTTCTGACTCATATACTCTTTCATTGTTTACTTTCTCTGTCTATCTTTAATGACTTTTAAAGAGCTACATGCTCCTGATAGAAAACTTTTTAAATTAAAGAAAATAAAAAATAATTTCTTAAATTTCACTACATATAGACCACATTAAAAAAGATTTTTATATTTTTACTTTCAATTGCTGTAGCATCAATTCTAATTGGTCTTAATAATGAAAACTCTGAGTCATATATAGGGGTAAATACTGAAATATCAGAGAAGGAACCAGTCACTACTTCTTACTCTACCGAATCCTCAGACCAAAGTGAGCAAGAGCCTGTCTCCACGAATCCTCAGACTGAATGCTGTCTCTACAAAACCTCAGACTGAATGCATGAGCTCCTGTCTCTTCCCACCTTATATTCCTCTCTCTGCCTAGTCATATTCCTTCCTGTCTCTACCTCCCTGGTGCTGGAATTAAAGGCATGTGACTCCCAAATACTGTGATTAAAGGTGTGGGCCACCACTGCCGGACCTTTATGTCTAACTAGTGGCTATCTCTGAACTCTGATCTTCAGGCAAGCTTTATTTGTTAAAGAACAAACAAAATATCACCAGAAATTGCTCTTCAGTTCTGCTTATGTGAATTCTATAAATAAGAAACCATATTGAGCAGATGATCTCCATCTTGCTTTTAATTTTACATTTGTGTGTGTGCATGAGCATGCATGTATTTGTATGTATGTGTGTGTGTGTGTGTGTACCATGCATACATATGGAGATCAGCAGACAACCTTCAGGAGTTGGCTCCCTCCTGCCACCATGGATTCCAGAAATAGAACTTAGGTCATCAGGCTTCCACCCTCCACCCACCTCTCCAGCCCTTGCTTGTGCACTCATACTATTAAAACAAAAGGTTGGAAAGAGGGGTTGGAGAAGTGGCCCAGCAATCAAGGATACTCTCTGTTCTTTCAGAGGACTCAGATTCAATTCCCGACACCCTCACAAACTCTGTAATTCCAGTTCCAGGGGATCTGACACCCTCTTCTGGCCTCCACAAACACCAGGCACACACATGGTGCACAGACACACGTGTGGGCAAATACCCATGTACAGAAAATAAGGTGTTTTTCTAATAAAATGTTGTAAGGGATGTTGTTTCACAGGTAGAGTCCAGGAAAATAGGGGAAAAGGAGGAAGCAAGTGAAAAGAGGAGAGGGATGTTTAAGGAAAATTATAAGATTACCCTGAAATTACAAACACTATATCAGAGTCTACTATCTTATGTAGCTTGATAAAGCACTAAGACAAGGCTTATGGGCTGTAAAGGTACCAGAGGTTCTAAAACAGTACTGAGAAAATTATTTTAACAGTTCTGAGTGTAGGCTCCACAGAGTGGAGAATAAAGAGCAGATAGCCTGAGTGGTAAGGGGAAAACACTGAGCTAAAGTAAGCAATGAGGTAAACTCAAACTCAGTGTTCAGAGAGACGGGGAAATGAGGGGCCTAAGAGTGTCAGGGAATACACCATACACTTGAGATCTCTCTCTCTCTCTCTCTCTCTCTCTCTCTCTCTCTCTCTCTCTCTCTCTCTCTGCCTGCCTGCCTGTCTGGCTGTCTGTCTGTCTGTCTGTCTGTCTGTCTCTTCCTTCTTTCTTTCCTTCCTTTCTTTCTTCTTCTTTTGCCTTTTTTGGTGGGGTATTCTTAAGGAGAGAGAATATTAAGGATGAGCCACGAGGGATGTTAATTTTCAAGCAAATTCAAGTTAAAGGACTGTGAATGGGTGAACCTTGAACCAAGAGCATGCCTGGGGGTCATGCTAGAGTGTCCACATCATTTACCGTCAGGTTTCCAACACTAAGAAGTATATATCATAGCACAAACGGCACACACTTCTTAAACAATGACATTCAGCTTGAATTCACAATGGTGTCCATTTATGATACGGCAATACTCAATATATACATCAGCCTTCCAGAGAGTGTTATCTGGAGAATTCTTAATTGAAGATATACTGACAACTTGGGCACAAACAAGTAGCCCACTGTCCAATCGAATTCCACAGAAAATACAAAATAAACCAACTAGGTTCAAAGTATGACAGAACAGGCAGAACTGACTGTAGAAAATACCAAGAACTTGCTTCTAAAAATAATCCCCAAAGGAGGCAATGACGAAGCTAACCACAGAAGGATAAACAGTTAGTTACCCTAGCAAAGGCAAGGCTAGGTGTGGGTGGCAACAACCGGTATATTAAGGCCCACACATAATAATTTTAGACCAGCTCCCTAAGGCCATTGGCAAAGTTATTCTTGTGAGGCCAATAACGTGGGAATGCTCAAGTGACATACAGAAGACTCTTTTGAAACAGTTTAAATTTTACATGTTCTTACTTAGTGCACACACATGCACGTTTCTTTCTGCTACAAAACATACACTGACTTAGTTCGAAAGCAGTATACAAAGGGTGCTACACACACCTCCGCAAGCAGGCGTTAACATTTTCTTTTTCCTTGCAATAGGCATCCTAACACATATTATGCATAATTTTGCTGTGACTCAAATCTGCTTTTATTTTCTCTTATCGATAAGTTATGTGTACTCATATCTTAGCACACAATACTGCTAGAGATTAATAACCGCAACAAAAGCATTTTCCCCCAAAGAAGGGCAAAAGTTAGGAATGTTGCTGTTGGTTTACCTAGAGATAGGACACCTTTTGCTGATGTATCCCATTTATTTTCTTTCTCCCTCCCCCTCCTACATGGGGATTCAGGTCTAGAAAAGACATTTAAACTGCAATATACCCTGCTGTTAAATGCAAATATGACTCACAGGAACATCCAGTGTATTTTTGAAACCTGGAAATGCTTAATGTTGCTGTACTACTTCTGAACATCAATTGTCAAAAAAATAAAAATAAAAAAGAGAATTCCACATGACATGCTGTTCCAGATGATGACTACAGAGGGCAATGGGCAGAAGAGATGATGAGACAAGTCAACACAAAGGTATAGCCTGTTTCGGTGCTGTGAAGATGCAAGCTGCGTTATTATTGTAAAATTCATTATAAGTAGTCTATGAACAAAAACTATTTGGCTATGAGGGCTCAGGAAAAAAATCACATCGTATTTGTCTTGCTGACCAGAGAACTCAAAAGAGGCTGTGAGACAGAGGGAAAACACGGTCCCATGTGTCTGAACGGCTTAAAATAGGATTGAATGGAGCCACCTTGGGTCACCATGACATCTTTTTTTATTTTGGACTTTTATTCTAACTTTAAATGTTATTTGAATTTTTGCCTGAGACAACTTGTGAACTGTCCTGAGCCCAGTTGGGAATGTTATTTATAAGACGGATGGATTTGTGGGTGATGTCTTAAGACATCCACTGAATGGTCAGCACCACCACAGTGAAGTGCGCTTCCAGGATAAAAAGGATGCTGTGATGACATGCAGCCACGCCCACTTCCAGAGCAAAAGCAACTGTCCCTGTCCTCTGTACCCAAAGTGGGAGGGATTGAGTGCTCTACACTGATCTGGCTCGTGGAAATAAAGAGTGAAATCGGTGACTGAGACAAAGTCTCCAAGCTACAGCCAAGTGCAGAGCGCAGTTGCCAAGGCAGAGATTTTCCTTCTCGAAATGCAGAAAATTAATTGCTAGTACTGATGAATATTCAACAGGAATTCACTGTCTAAAGATATCTCAGTAATAGAGTTGGGAAAGCAAGCATTTTCCTGATACAAAATGCTACATGCAAAACACCAGACAAACAAGACACTGGCATCTTCTAACTGCCATGCATATTAATTTTGAACAGGAGAAAAATCACATAAACTCCCCCTGTAGCCACATCTGTAAAATGGGGCAAAATGCCATCTCTGGCTCTAACTATTCATTTGCCAACAGGACTCTGTGGTGTTTCACATGAATTCTGCCAGGCTGTGAGTTAGCAAAGGGTAGAGCAAATGCAAACAGCTACCAATGTGACCTGGTGGGTACAATACACCTATGTTTGATGAGCATCTGGCCTTACTTCAAGCTTCTCTTTTGACTATATGGCAAAGAAGTAAAATCAAAGTCTGAAACTGGACCATTGATTTTCTTGGTTGTTACTCCCCTTCTGCATATTTTTACAGCCTTGGGAGACAGATACAAGTAACACTTGCATTTTATTAAATCTGATTACAGGGTAAATGAAACAACAGACTAATATGCTGTTCTTTCCTAACCTGCCATATATTTTTGTTGTTGTTGTTGTTTTAAGACAGGGTTTCTCTGTGTAACAGCCCTAGCTGTCCTGGAACTCACTCTGTAGACCAAGCCTGGCCTTGAACTCATAGAAATTTGCCTGCTCCTGCCTCCTGAGTGATGGGATTAAAGGTCCACATCACCACCCCCTGGCTTCTAACCTTCCATCATAAAGTCTGCTCTTAAATAGGAATGGTTTGTCTTTCTTTTAGTTGTTTGTTAAGGCAACTTCTATAAGAGTCACATATGACTTGCCCGACTTACTCAGAATCCTCATATGCCATGAACAAGAACATTTCCAACCAAAAAGGGAAGAGAATTTGTAATGATTTTTCCAGTGTTTGGCAGTGTAGCAGACTGAACAATGACATTCCAAGGAGGTCCACATTCCTAATCACCAGAGCTTGGGAACATGGTACTTTACATGGCCACAGGTACTTCAAAAGAGATGACCTTGGGGTATTTGTGTGGCACCAAAGTAATCACAAGGGTCCCTATAAGAAGGACACAGGGATGCCGGAATAACAGAAAGAGCCGTGGTGGTGGAGACAGCAGTCAGAGCGATGCCATTGCTGGGTTAGTGCTCTGAGCCAGGAATGCTGAGGGTCTCCAAATGCTGGAAAAGGCAAGGAACGGGTGCTCCCCTGGAGCTCCAGAAGCAACACAGACCTGACAATACCTTGAGTTTAGTTTCAAAGGGCGACTTTTAGACTTTTGACCTGCAGCATTGCTTACTTTCCGTGTCATAAGCCACTGATTTTGGTAACAGGAAACTAATACAGTCGTGACCCTGGAATACCGCAACCTCTAAAGCAGAAGTCATAATGAGTTTCTAGTCCAGGTAAGAAGGCACTAAATATTCAGAACAACAACCTGTCTGCCACTAGATTCACCGCGTGAGGAAACTTAACCTTGCAATCAGGTTCTCCGCGATCTCCACGAACTATTACTTCAGCAGCAGGGACATCAATGTGACTGGAGGCAAACCAGCATGTGGAAGGCCAGCACATTCACTGTGTTCACGGGAAATTGCTCTTGGAAACCAACCACATTCTCCCACAGGTGACTTAGCAAAGAGGCTGCTGGCAAGAGTCAGGTCAGAAGCCTCGGTAGGGAGAAGGCTCCCGGGGGCTGCAGAGGGGCAGGCGGTGTGCAGCTGTCAGGGCGTGTCTAACTCAGAGCTTAGATGCCCAACACCCTCGTCCTTTGTGGGTAGATAGAGCAAGACAGAGAGCATGAGAAAGCTGGGGATGAGGGTTACCTGCCTGTAACCCCAGCACTTGGGAGTTGGAGGCAAAGGATAAGAAATTCAAGTCCAGCCTAGACTTCATGAAGCCATTTCAAAACACACGAGACAGAAGAGTTCAGGGGTTGTGTGAAGCACTGTTGGGGAAGGGCTCCTCTCAGAACTTTCTGGAATGAAATCTGGGGATAGAATCACAGTCTAGAGCCTATCCCTAAGTTTAAAAGTAAGTACTCTGTTTCAAAACCAACTCAGAAACCACGTCACCTACAAGACGCAACTCCAAGCTGTTAAGAACAAAATCAAAACTTGGGCTAGGGAGTTAGATGGTCTGAGTTCTCATTTCTTTCTTAGTTGTATGTGTCACACTGGACAAATGAATCACTGTCTCTTAAGTTTTATTTCCTTGTCTTGAAAAATGTACATGACAGCTTTTTAAATCATAAGTTATGAGGGCTAGGAGAAATCACAGGAGCAAAGAATCAGCACCCATTGAAAACCTAATAAATGTTAGCAATTGTGGCTAAGTTCCCCTCTCTGGAACCTTTGTGTCATGCTTGTCCAATGTACTCCCACAGCGGCAGCTCTAGTTTGCTTGGCTGTGATAACCACCATGACCAAAAGCAACTTGGGCAGAACAGCCTTGCTTTACTTTACAGGTTATAGTCTATCACTGAGAGAAGACAAGACAGGAACTCGAGGCAGGATCTCCCAGCAAAAAACAAAAAACAAAAACAATGGAGAAGCATTGTTTCCTGTTTTGTTCCCTGTGGTTTGTTAGTTGGCTTTCTTATGCAGCCCAGGCCCATCTGTCTAGGGATGGCACCACCCACAGTGGACAGAGCCTTCCTACATCAATCAACAATTTAAAAATGCCTCACAGGTATGGTCACAGACATTCTCCTTAATACAACTTTTTAGTTGAGTTCCCTTCTTCCCAGGTGACTCTAGGTTTGTGTCAAGTTAACAGCTGAAACTATGACAGTAGCTGATGTATATCTCTTCCTTCACTTCACTTTATTAAAATTATAAACAATGAGGAAGAGATAGGACAGGGGTATCATGAGTTCAAGGCCAGTCTGGATTACATAGTGAGACCCTGTAATAAACAAATAAAATTATAGACGATGTGAATTTGGAGCCCTCAAAGACAGAGCCTGTCTCATTTGTTGTTATATGATTAGCGTCTAGCTCAGAGTGTGGCTGCTTGGGGTTCTTTTTTTCCAAGATGCTCATAAACTGATTGGGCATGTGAGCTAAGGATTTAAGTTGCCAGCTATCATCTGTAACTCCAGGAGTTTTTCCATTAATTGATAAGATAAATTGAGTCACAATTAACCTTTATTTACTAAAGAAATAACACAGGAAATTTCTGAGTATAAAATCCACGATAAAGTTAGGTATTGCCACATGGAGCTTTGCAAGTATATTTGGTTGCATTGTAAATGCATCTCATATTGTGGGTTTGGGCTTATTAATAGTGTGACAATCCATCTTGCCAATGATCAGCATTTTCTAATGTCTTCATGTGACTAGTGATATAAGCTCTTTTCATCTTGTCTGCTTTGGATACCTTGTAAAACAATTTGGTAGTATTCCTAAAGCGGAACATGCATTTCATGATCTACTTCTATTTGTTTACCCATTAGGAATGTGCACACACATTCACAAATGGCATGTACAAAATGTTTATGCCAACACCATCTTACTAGCCCCAAACTTAATCTATCCCAAATAAGCTGGTATGTTAACACACAACAGAACCTTAGTTAGAAGAACAAATCAACCACAACTCTATGCATGAGTGTTGAAGAATCCCAAAAGCATAAGTGAGACAATCTGCATGAAAGCTCATGTCTAACTTGATTAACATGAAGTTTAAAACTGGATGAAACTAAACTCCGGTGCTAAAGTTGGGACAACCTCATAAGTGCAGGTATGGTTCTTAATCTGTTGCCCATCACATTCACACGTTCACTTTGTGACTTGTGAGACCTTGACACAATTACTGTGTGTGTGTGTGTGAATGCACATATATGTGTATGTCAGAAGACAGTTTGAAGTGTCATTCCTCAGGTGTTACACACACACACACACACACACACACACACACACACACACACACACGAGACCAGGTCTTTTACTGGTCTGTAACTTGCACCAAAGCACATACATGGCTGTACATGGCTGTGTTTTTTTTTATGTAGGTTCTGGGGAAAGATCTCAGGTCCTCAACCTTGCAAGGCAAGCACTTTCTTTATTGACTGAGTTATCTCCCCAGCGCCACAATTACTAATTTCTTCAGGTATGATAAACACTGACAGACAGCCACAGTCCCTGGTACAGTCACTCTCCTCCCCAGCAGGTACTCTGCTGGCCTTTGCTTGAATACAGACAGGGTCAGTAATCTCCCCAGATCAGGTAGCCCAGTGTTTAGAGGGGGCTTCCTGCCATGGAGCCATACCTTGCCTCTTTGGAACTTGCTGTGTCCATCAGTTGTTCTGTCCTTTTGGGGGATTCCAAACTCATCTAATCTCCCTACCACCAACTGCTCTTCAGATCTTTGAATAGTGCTGGCTTATCCTCCCTCTCTCTGCTCTTCAGAGCCCCAGGTCCCTTGGCCTACCCTCAAAGCATGGCTTTGAGCCCCACCCTTGACTGGACTTCTTTTTAAAATCTTGTGAAACCCCAAACACAGCACAGTTTTCTAGAAGAGACC
>NW_024429193.1:57605757-57611429 GCF_017639785.1 Mesocricetus auratus | reverse complement strand
GACCTCGTCCATCTCCCACCCCTGACATCAGGAGAAAGGAGAACAGAAAACAGTTAAAGGTATTCAAGATGTTGAGCCCTCCAGAACAAACATTGCCAACAGAGGTTATTGCTCGTCTCAAGGTATAAAGATACCTACTGTGGGAATAACAAACAGATGGGAAGCTCAGCCCTGTACCTGGAAACCTTCCCACAAGATACTGTATTAGTTATTTTGTATTGCTGTTTCAAAACATCACTACCCCTACAACTTATAAAACAAAGCAGTTTATTGAACTTACGTTTTGTTTCCAGGAGTTAGAGGTCTGAATGGCAGCAGGCACAGCAGAGAGCTCCCTTCTTGAACTGGAAGCAGGAATCAGAGAGTTCTCTAGGAGTAGCAGCTGTCTTTGGAAGCTTCAAAGTCCACTCTCAGAGACATCTCCTCCAACAAGGTCACAAATCATAATCCTGTTCCAACATTTCCACCAATGGGGACCAAGGATTCAAACACATGAGCCTAGGAGGCCATTCTCATCCAAAGACCACTAATTCTGAGGAGTTTCAGCATGACTATTTAAACAGGGTCTTCCTAGTCATTTCTATCAGTGTCTTAAGAGTCTTATTTGAGATTACATTTGCTTTCTCCCCACTTAGGCTACTTTAGTAATTTCTTTTTTTAAAAGATTTTCAAAATGTTTATTTATTTTAGAGACACTCTTTTTTACATATCCAACCCCTATTCCCTTCCCCTCCCATCCTCCAATGCTTCCCACTGATTCCCTCAACCCACTCCCACCCACTCTCCAGGGACAAGGAGACCCTCCAAGGGGGATCATCAAAGTTTATTACATCATTTGGGGGAGGGTCCAGGCCCTCCTTTCTGTATCTGGGCTACAATAGTATCCCTTCTTAGGGAGTGGGCTCCCAAAGTCCATTTGTGACCTAGGAATAAACACTAGCTCCACTGTGAGAGGTTCCATAGACTGCCTTGGCCTCCTAGCTGGCATCAACATTCAGAGGGCCTGGTTTAGTCTAATGCTGGTTCCCCCACTTTATGACTAGGGTCTGCATGCTCTCTTTAGGTTAGGTCAACTATTTCTGCAGGTATCTTCAGTTCCCTTGGTTCATTTGCTCACCTCTCCTCCCTCTCCACAACTGAATTCCAGGAGAACAGCTCAGTGCTCAGGTGTGGGTGCCTGTCCCTTCTTTGATCCGATACTCGGTCAAGGCTCTAGGAATGATAACCAAGATAGTCATCAAGTCATCAATCTCATTATAGGGGAAGGGCATCAAAGGTAGCCTTTACACCACGGCCTAGATTCTTAGGTGGGGTCATTCCTGTAGATTCCCTCTGTGCCAGACCTCTCTCCAAACATATACTGGCCCCCTTTATCAAGCCATCTCCTTTCTTGCCATCCTCTATTACTCCCCTTTTCATTTCTGATTTTGTTAATTAGCAAGCTCTCTCTCTGCCTCTTGGTTAGTTTGGATAAAGGTTTGTCTATCTTGTTGATTTTCTCAAAGAACCAACTCTTTGTTTCATTGATTCTTTGTAATGTTTTCTACTTTATTGATTTCAGCCCTCAATTATTTCCTGGCATCTACTTCTCCAGGCTGAGATTGCTTCTTTTTGGTCTAGAACTTTCAGTTGTGCTGTTAATTCTCTAGTGTGACTATTCTTCAGTTTCTTCAGTGGGCACTTAGTGCTATGAACTTTCTTGTTAGCACTGCTATCAAAGTGTCCCATAAGTTTGAGTATGTTGAGTCTTCATTCTCCTTAAATTCCAGGAAGTCTTAAATTTCTTTTTTTTAAATATTTCTTCCTTGACCCAGGAATGGTAGGAATGGTACAATTATGCATTTTTCAATTTCCATGAGTTTGTAGGGTTTCTGCGATTTGTAATATTGTTGAATTCTACCTTGAAAGCATGGTGGTCTGATAAGATACAGGGGGTTATTTCAATTTTTTTTGTATCTGTGGAGGTTTGCTACATTGCCAAGTATGTGGTCAATTTTAGAGAATGTTCCATTTGGAGCTGAGAAGAAGGCATATTCTTTTGCATTTGGATGGAATGATATGTTAATATTTGTTAATCCTAATTGGGTCATAACTTCTGTTAGTTCTTTTGCTTGTTTGTTAAGTTTCTCTCTGGTGGTCCTGTGTAGTGATGAGAGCAGAGTGTTGAAGTCTCCTACTACTAATGTGTGAGGTTTTATGTGTGATTTTAGCTTTAGTAAAGTTTCTCTTATGAGTGTGGGTGCCTTTGTATTTGGGGCATAGATGTTCAGAATTGATACTTCATCTTGATGGACTTTTCCTATGATGAATATGAATTCCCTTCTTTATCTCTTTTGATTGACTTTACTTTGAAGTCTAATTTTTTAGATATTAGGATTGCTACACCAGCTTGATTCGTGGTTCCATTTGATTGGAAAATCTTTTCCTAATATTTTACTGTGAGGTAAAGTCTGTCTTTGACATTGAGATGTGTTTCTTTTATGCGGCACATGGATGGATTCTGTCTTTGTATCCATTCTGTTAGCCTGTATCTTTTTATAGGCAAATTGAGAATTGAGACCATTGACAATGAGGAATATTAATGACAATCGATTGTTGATTCTTGTTTGTTTTGGATTTATTAGTGGTGGTGTTATTATGTGTGGATTTCTCCCACTTTATTTTTTTGGTGTTTGGTAAAGTGGGATTATCTATTACCTATTACTGTGAGTGTAGTTATCTTCATTGGGTTGGACTTTTCCTTCTAATACTTTCTGTAGGGCTGTATTTGTGATACGTGCCCCGGCCAGCAGGGCACAACAGGTTTGAGCCACGGGAACCTGGAATGAATGAGACAAGAGACATCTATAGTAATTGAAAGCTTTGCTGGATACAGTAGTCTGGGCTGGCATCCATGTTCCCTTAGTGTTTGTAAAACATCTATCCAGGACCTTCTGACTTTATAGTTTCCATTGAGAAGTTGTGTGTAATTCTCATAGGTCTGCCTTTATAAGTTACTTGGCCTTTTTTTCTGCTCTTGATATTTTCTCTTTATTCTGTAGGTTTGGTGTTTTGATTATTATGTGGTGAGGAAACTTCTTTTTGTGGTCCAGTCTATTTGGTGTTCTGTAAGCTTCTTTGAGTGGTTGCAGGTGGGGTCTCTCTGTCTACACTGGTCTCCTGGTGGCATATATGGGCTAAGACTTCAGTGTCTGAAACTCTAGATGGTCTGGCTTCATCTGGTATTCTCCACTCTCAAGCAGAGATGGGTGGGTGGAGGGGAGCCAAAAGTGGTGTGTGGCAGGACTCAGATCCTTCTTGTCTGGGGGGGGGTTCACTCAATGCTAGAGCATACCCAGGAAGATCGAGGGGGGAGTGATAGGCAGGAGTTGGGGCCTGAGCAGTGCCTACACTCACCTGAAGTGGAGTGAGGGTGGGGGGGAGGAGCCAAGAGTGGGGTGTTGTCTACTCTAGTCATTTCTTCTGGGTAGTGTATGCACCTGATTTGATGATATTCCTTGGTCTACTTGTTTCTTCTCTCTACCTGCTAGTTTTTATTTGTAATTTTACTTTTGCTGGCTATACAGTTTATAAAAACCACATAGTCAATACTGAAGGGATAATAGACTATTTCTCTATATGGGACATAATTGATGTAGTTTTCCAAATCAACAATAAATGTTTCTGGCTTTGATGGTATTGTGGTAATAAAAAGAGAAAGGGGGAAAATAAGAGTTAAAGATAGGAGTATATCTATGGGTTTCCCCAGCATGGTCCCCATCCCTTTGCTCATCACTCTTCCTTCTCCACAACTGGATTCCACAATTGGCTCAGTGCTTAGCTGTGGATCTCAACTTCTGCTTCCACTAGCTACTGGGTGAAGGCTCTAGGATGGCATTTAAGGTAGTCATCAATCTCATTATAGGTGAAGGGCATTTAAGTTAGCCTCTCCACTACTGATTAGGTTCCTAGTTGGGGTCATCCTTGTGGATCTCTGGACTTTTCCCTAGTGCCAGATTTCTCTTTAAACCTATAATGCCTCCCTCTATTAAGGTATCTCTTTTCTTACTCTCCTTCTCTGTTCTTCCCCCAACTCAATCTTTCAGATCCCTCATGTTCTCCTTCCTCCTCCTCTTCTCATGTCCTCTTTCTCCTCTCTCCGTCCTTCCCTCCTTCCCTCCTTCCCTCCCTCCCTCCCTCTCTCCCTCCCTCCTTTCCTCTCATCCCCCCATGATCCTAATTTGTTCAGGAGCTTTTGTCCCTTTCTCCTTCTCTGTGGGATCATGAACATCTCTCTTAGGGTCCTCCTTGTTTCCTAGTTTCTCTGGAGGTGTGGATTGTAGGCTGGTAATCCTTTGCTCTGTCTAAAATCCATACATGAGTGAGGACATACCATGTTTGTCCTTCTGTGACTGGGTTACCTCACTCAGGATGGTTTCTTCTAGTTCCATCCATTTGGCTGCAGATTTCAAGATTTCATTGCTTGGGAACCCCATAGAAGTAGCTGACCTGAACTAGTAGGAACTCAGAGACCCCAGTCTGACAGCCGGGGAACCTGCATGGGACCAAACCAGGCTCTCTGAACATGGTTGTTAGTTGGGAGGCCTGGGAAGTCTATGGGGCTTCTGGCAGAGGAAACAGTATTTATCCCTAGTGCACGAATGGACTTTGAGAGCCCATTCCCCCATGGAGGTATGCTCTCTCAGCCTAGATCCATGGGGGAGGGCCCAGGCTCTTCCCCAAATAATGTTACAGACTTTGATGATCCCCCATGGAAGGCCTCACCATCCCTGGGGAGTGGATAGGGGATGGGATAGGGGATGGGATAGGGGGTGGAATGGGGGGTGGGTGGGGGGCATACGAGGATGGGAGGGAGAGGGAGTTGGGATTGATGTGTAAAATAAGATTGTTTCTAATTTAAATAAAAATTTATAAAAAAGAATATAAAAAGAAAAATGTATATCTGGCCATTGCCATTGTGTGACTGAATTGGGAACTTGACAAGTGAGCTGGGGATGTAATGGGATAATTAAAGCCCCATTGAAACCTGGCCTTCCAATTCCGATGGGTAGAAGAACAGTGGGATCAAATGCCTCTTGTATTCCAAACTTCAATAAAAGGTTAACATGTGAAGTCTTTTGGTTCTCTGTGTTTTTACTTATGCTTTTTCCTGATTGCAAAAAGATTTCACTGTTCATGTTTATTTGGAAGTTCTTATTGCCAGGGACAGCACCTACATTACTCACTGAACATGGGGAAGTTGAACTGCTGCCTATGTAGAGCCTTCTCCCCTGTTAACGCTGGAAGGTACTCTGTACACTGCCAGAGTAAAAAGTTAAACACCAGTGCATCTACAAACCCTGCTATAGGCTGCAGAAGTTTCTGTTCCACAGCTGCTCCCAAGCAACCACTCAGACGCTTGATAATAATTACAAATTCTCAACACATAGATCAGGCTTGTTACTAGCTAACTTTTTTTTGTATGTTTTATTTTCCAGTTTAAATTTATATAAGAAACGAGGTTGCTTCACAAGTCAGTTCCAGGTCCCTCTCCCATTCCCTCCCCTCCTCCCGTGCCCTCCACCCAACCCCCCTCCCGTTATCCCCTCATTCCCCCAGGGAGGGTGAGGTCCTCCATGGGGGTGTCCATAGTCTGTCATTTCATATAGGGCAGGGCTTAGACCCTTCCCCAA
>NW_024429193.1:57582370-57605734 GCF_017639785.1 Mesocricetus auratus | reverse complement strand
TGAAGCTGAGGTCTTTGATCCATTTTGACTTAAGTTTTGTGCATGGCCATAGACGTGGATCGATCCACATTCTTCTATATGCCAGCATCCAGTTATGCCAGCACCATTTGTTGAAGAGGCTTTCTTTTTTCCATTGTATATTTTTAGCTTCTTTGTCAAAGATCAGATGTTCATACATGTGTGGGTTAATATCAGGGTTTTCAATTCAATTCCATTGGTCTACCTGTCTAGTTTTGTGCCAATACCAAGTTGTTTTCATTACTATAGCTCTATAATAGAGTTTGAAGTCAAGAATGGTGATGCCTCCGGACGTTGCCTTGTTGAACAGGGTTGTTTTGTCTATCCTGGGTCTTTTGTTTTTCCATACAAGTTGACTATTGTTCTTTCAAGGTCTGTGAAGAATTGTGCTGGTATTTTAATGGGGATTTCATTGAATCTGTAGATTGCTTTTGGCAGGATTGCCGTTTTTACTACATTGATCCTACCTCTCCAAGAGCATGGGAGATCTTTCCATTTTCTGAGAGCTTCTTTAATTTCTTTCTTTTAAGACTCAAAGTTCTTGTGATACAGGTCTTTCACTTGTTTGGTTAGCGTTACCCCAAGGTATTTTATATTGTTTGTGGCAATTGTAAAGGGTGATGTTTCTCTGATTTCATTCTCGGCCCTTTTATCATCTGTATATAGTAGGGCTACTGATTTTCTTGTGTTGATCTTGTAGCTGCCACTTTGCTGAAGGTGTTAATCAGCTGTAAGGGTTCCCTGGTAGAGTTCTTTGGGTCATTTATGTAAACTATCATATCCTCTGCAAATAGTGAAAGTTTGAATTCTTCCTTTCCAATTTGTATCCCCTTGATCTCCTTTTGTTGTCGAATGGCTCTGGCTAGAACTTCAAGTACAATATTGAAAAGGTATGGAGAGAGTGGACAGTCTTGTCTTGTTCCTGATTTTAGCGGAATCGCATTGAGTTTCTGTCCATTTAGTTTGATGTTGGCTGTTGGTTTGCTGTATATAGCTTTTATTATGTTTAGGTATGTTCCTGTTATCCCAGATCCCTCCAAGACCTTTATCATGAAGGGGTGTTGGATTTTTGTCAAAGGCTTTTTCAGAATCTAGTGAGATGATCATGTGATTTTTGTTTCTCAGCTTGTTTATATGGTGGATTACATTGATGGATTTTTGTATGTTGAATCATCCCTGCATCCCTGGGATGAAACCTACTTGATCATGATGAATGATTGTTTTGATGTGTTCTTGGATCCGATTTGCCAGTATTTTACTGAGTATTTTTGCATCCATGTTCATGAGGGATATTGGTCTGAAGTTCTCTTTCTTAGTTATGTCTTTGTGTGACTTGGGGATCAAGGTTATTGAGGCCTCGTAGAAAGAGTTTGGCAAAGACTCTTCTGCTTCTATTGCATGGAATACTTTGAAAAGAAGTGGTATAAGCTGTTCTTTGAATTTCTGGTACAATTCTGCACTGAGGCCATCTGGACCTGGGCTTTGTTTGGTTGGGAGAGTTTTGATGACTGCTTCTATTTCCACAGGGGTTATAGGTCTATTTAAATTGCTTATCTGTTCTTGATTTAATTTTGGCAAGTGATAGCTATTCAGGAAGTCGTCCATTTCCTTTAAATTTTCGAATTTTGTGGAGTACAGGTTTTCAAAGTATGACCTGATGATTCTCTGAATTTCCTCAGAGTCCGTTGTTATGTTCCCATTTTCATTTCTAATTTTGTTAATTTGCATGTTCACACTCTGCTGTTTGGTTAATTTGGACAAAGACTTGTCTATCTTGTTGATTTTCTCAAAGAACCAACTCTTCGTTGCATTGATTCTTTGTATTGTTTTCCTAGTTTCTACTTTATTGATTTCAGCCCTCAATTTGATTATTTCCTGGTGTCTACTCCTCCTGGGGGAGTTTACTTCTTTGTGTTCTGGAGCTTTCAGCTGTGCTGTTAATTTTCTAGTACAACTATTCTCCAGTTTTTTCGTGGGCACTTAGTGCTATGAACTTCCCCCGTAGCACTGCTTTCAAAGTGTCCCATAGGTTTGGGTATGTTGTGTCTTCATTCTCATTGAATTCTAGGAAGTCTTTAATTTCATTTTTTATTTCTTCTTTGATCCAGGAATGGTGCAGTTGTGCATTATTCAATTTCCATGAGTTTGTAGGGTTTCTGCAATTTGGGTTGTTGTTGAATTCTAATTTTAATGTATGGTCATCTGATAAGATGCATGGAGTTATTCCAACTTTTTTTGTACCTGCTGAGGTTTGATATGTTGCCAAGTATGTGGTCGATTTTTGAGAAGGTTCCATGTGGTTCTGAGAAGAAGGTATATTCTTTTTTATGTGGATGAAATGTTCTTCAGATGTCTGTTAATCTCAGTTGGGTCATTACTTCTACTAGACCCTTTGCTTCTTTGTTGAGTTTCTGTCTGGTATTCCTGTCCAGTGGTGAGAGTGGTGTGTTGACATCTACCACTATAAGTGTGTGGGGCTTTATATGTGATTTACATTTTAGTAATGTTTCTTTTAGGAACGTGGATGCCTTTGTATTTGGGGCATAGATGTTCAGGATAGACACTTCATCTTGGTGGATTTCTCCTGTGATGAGTATGTAATGACCTCCTTCATCTCTTTTGATTGATTTTATTTTAAAGTGTAATTTGTTAGATATTAGGATGCTACCCCTGCTTGTTTCTTGGGTCCATTTGATTGGAAAATCTTTTCCCAACCTTTAACTCTCAGGTAATGTCTGTCTTTGTGGGTGAAGTGTGTTTCTTGTATTCAGGGAAAGGATGGGTTCTGTCTTCGAACCCATCCTGTTAGCCTGTGTATTTTTTGTTGTTGTTCTTTTATGAGACAGGGTTTCTCCGTATTGTTTTGGAGGCTGATGCTTCAGCCCGGCCTCGTACTCACAGAGATCTTCCTGCCTCTGCCTCCCGAGTGCTGGGATTAAAGGCGTGTGCCACCACCGCCCGGCAGCCTTTTTATGGGTGAGTTAAGGCCATTAATATTGAGGGATATTAATGACCATTGATTACTCCTTCTTCTTTGATTTGGAATGGTTGTTGTTGGTGGAATTATGTGTGGAATTCCACCCCTTTTTTCTTTTGGCTGTTGGTAATGTAGGATTATCTAATGCCTATGTTTTTTCTGGATGTAGTTAACTTCCTTGTGTTGGAGTTTCTTTCCAGAACTTTCTGTAGGGCTGTAACCTGCATTTCTTATCTCTGATTTGCTATGTGTCTTGGCACCTTTTCTCAGTACACCATGTCTATTTGCTTCTCTCTGCATCTGCTCGCAACTCAGGACTTTGCCCTTTCTCTTCCCATCATTCTTTTTGTGCTAGGATATCTTGACCAATTTTATCTTGCTCAATCTCTTTCCGCCCAGCTATTAGCCAATCAGCTTTTTATTAACAATGAGAACAACAAATATTTACAGTGTACAAAGATTGTTCTATAGCACCCCTCCTCCCGGTTTTTCTAATTTACTAATTAACATAGTATCAAGTAAGAATTGCAGTTAAAATATACAGGCCAATTGTATTTGGCAAAATTAGAGAAAATACTCTATTATCTGTCTTATCTTTTCTGATTCTAAAGTTTTATAGCTAATTTATCTTTTATCAAAACTAAGGAAAATTATAAGTTTAACTATTTGGTCTTTAATTCAATCAAAGACTCCAGAAGGGTGAAATGTTGCTTAATTACAGGAATGTCTGGATGCCTGGACAGTGAACCTAAGTTCTTCTGTAATGTTGGGTCATTCAACTCTGACCTACAGGCCTGGTGTATCTGACAGACAGGAAGCAGGAAGTTTTGAAGGATTATCCTATCTTGTCTTGGCAAAGATTGTCAGTTGTTTTCTTTTGTTCTTGCCTATCCAGTTTGGAGAGTATAGTGTCAGTAATTGAGGAAGGGCAGTTTTCTGCCCAAGTGGTTAGTTTTGCCATAGAGAATAACCCCACATGGAGATTCTTTGATGTCCATTATCTTCTTGTGAAGTAAATTGGTGCTGTTAGGAGCAGATGTGTCTCACTGTCATGAAAAGCTGTAGTTTCTTAAGCATGTTAAACACCATATTCTGTAGGTCTTTGAAATATTTGAAGACTATTTATCTACCTAAATGCATCTGTGTATGGACTTGAACACATACCTAACATGACTGTACGTTTGTTTGACTGTTACAGATTACTGACTACTAACCTATATTTCTTTCTTTCTTCCTTTTTTTTTTTGGAGACATGGGTTCTCTGTGTAACCACTGTGGCTGTCCTGGAACCTGCTTTGTAGACCAGACTTGTCTTCAACTAAAGGAGATCCACCTGCCTCTGCCTGCCAAATTCTGGGATTAAAGGTGTGTGCCACAAATGCAGGTTAACCTTTATTTCTTAATTATACATTATATATTTTTATTTTAAAAATTTATTTTTCATTTTACTAACCAACTCTAGTTCCCCTCCTTCCCTTCTCTCACCCCCTGGCTTCCCCCTTTTCACCCCCATCCACTCCTCAGAAGGGGTAAGGCTTTCCTTGTCTAGTCAACAAAGTCTGGCATCCCAAGTTGAGGAAGGATCAAGACACTCTCACCTGTATCAAGGCTGAGCAAGGTATCCCATCAAAGGTAATGGGCTCCAAAAGTTAGTTCATGCCACTGGGATAGGTCCCAGTGCCACTGTCAGTCCCCTAAAACATTTCAAGTAACATAACTGTCACCTACATTCAGAGGTGTCTAATTTGGTCCCATGGTCCATTGACCATGAACTCTCTCTAGCTTGGGTCAGCTGTCTCTCTGGTTTTCCCCCTCATGTTGTTGGTCCCTCTTTGTTCATATGATCCCTCCTCCCTCTCTTCAACTGAACTCCAGGAGCTCATCCCAGTGTTTGGCTGTGGGTCACTGCATCTGTTTCCATCAGTTACTGGATGTAGGTTCTATGAAGTCAAGTAGGGTAGTCACTAATCTGATTAAAGGGGAAGGCCCATTCAGACACCCTCTCCATTATTGCTAGGAGTCTTAGCTGGAGTCATCCTTGTGGATTCCTGAGAATTTCTCTAGCACCAGGGTTCTCTGTAATTCCATAATAGCTCTCTCTTTCAAGATATCACTTCCATTGCTCTCCCCCTCTTTCCCTCCCACAACTTGATCTTGATCCCTCATGTTCCCATCCTCCATCTCCTCCCTTCTATTCCCCTCCCAGTTTACCCAGTAGATCTTAACTATTTTCCCTTCCTGTGTAACCCCCCTTTTTTTAACCTAGTTTCTCTGTGGTTGTGGCTTGTAGCCTGCCTGGTTAACCTTCTCTTTTCATCTAATACCCACTTATGAGTGAGCACACACCATATTTATCTTTCTGGGTCTAGGTTACCTCACTCAAGACTTTTTTTTCTAGTTCAATCCATTTGCCTGCAAATTTCAGGATGTATTTTTTTTGTTAAATCTCTGTGTAGTACTCCATTGTGTAAATGTGCCACATTTTCTTTATCTATTCTTCTATTGATGGACATCTAGGTTATTTCCAGATTCTGGCTATTACAAATAATTCTGCTATAAACACAGTTGAGTAAATGTCCTTATGGTGTGAGTCTGTGTATCCTTTGGATATATGCTCAAAAGCGGTATTGCTGCGTCTTTAGGTAGATTGAGTCCCAGTTTCCTGAGAAACTACCATATTGATTTCCAAAGTGACTGAACAAGTTTGGGCTCCCACTCCACCAGGAATGGAGGAGTGTTCTCCTTACTCCACATCCTCTCCAGTCATCAGTGTTTTTGATCTTAGTCATTCTGACAGGAGTAAGATGGTATCTCAGAGTCATTTTGAGTTTTATTTCCCTGGTGACTAAGGATGTTTGGCAATTCCTTAAATCTCTTCCTGACATTTGAGTTTCTTCTGTTGAGAATTATCTGTTTAGATCTGTACCCCATTTTTTAAAAATTGGATTATTTGGTATTTTTGTATCTAGTTTCTTGAATTGTTTAATATATATTTTGGAGATCAGTCTTATGTCAGATGTGGGGTTGGTGAAGATCTTTTTCCATTCTGTAAGGAGCCATTTTGTTTTATTGACCATATCCTTTGCCTTCCAGAAGGTTTTCAGTTTCAGGAGGTCCTGTTTATTCATTGTTGCTCTCAGAGTCTGTGCTACTAGTGCTATATTTAGGAAGTGGTCTCCTGTGCCAATGTATTCAAGGCTATTTCCCACTTTCTCTTTTATCAGGTTCAGTGTACCT
Source organism: Mesocricetus auratus (assembly GCF_017639785.1). NCBI lineage: Eukaryota > Metazoa > Chordata > Mammalia > Rodentia > Cricetidae > Mesocricetus > Mesocricetus auratus. Next base: position 57,599,502 of record NW_024429193.1, on the reverse strand, counting down.
GGATTTATGCTGATGTTTTTGATTCACTTGACTTGAGTTTTGTCCATGGAGACTGATATGGATTTATTTGTATTTTTCTACATGATCTCATCCTTTTCCCATTGTACAATTTTGGCTTCCTTGTCAAAAATCAGATGTTCCTAGGTATGTGGGTTAGTATCAGGGTCACCTCAGCCAAGGAGGAGAGGGAGTTTTTTAGGTAAATAATGGAATTTTTTCTGTTGTATAAGAGCCATGGTTTCTGTTCCTATATCTGCAGCTAAGCCTGTGCCTACTAGGAGGCTGAGGGTGAGTGCAGTTATGGGCTCTCTTTTAGCTTTTTCCTCTGTATGACTGATGAGTCTGGGAAGCAATCGGATGAGTATACAGAGCCCTTAGTCTCTTTGACTTTATTTATTTATTTATTTATTTATTTATTTATTTATTTATTTATTTTTGGATTTTCCAAGACAGGGTTTCTCTGTGTCTTGGGAGGTTGTCCTGGAACTCACTCTGTAGACCAGGCTGGCCTGGATCTCACAGAGTTTCACCTGCCTCTGCCTCCAGAGTTTTGGAATTAAAAGCGTGTGCCACCAACACCTGGATTTTTAATGCATTTTTTAAAGATTTATTTATTATGTATATAGTATTCTGCCTGCATGTGTGGCTGTACACCAGAAGAAGGCACCAGATCTCATTACAGATGGCTGTGAGCCATGATATGGTTGCTGGGAATTGAACTCATGACCTCTGGAAGAACAGCCAGTGCTCTTAACCTTTGAGCCATCTCTCCAGCCCTCTTTGATTATTTTTGTGTGTGCACAGGGCGCACCAAGTGTCATTGTGGGGGATCAAGCCTCCCTCAGAGTTAACAGTGGGGTCAGTTTGATTACAGAGTTGGGGTGGGGAGGCGGGATGGAACCTGCACAGGTCCCTTGTCCGGATACTTGCTGTAAAGTTAAAGAGGCTTTGAAGTCCCAGCAGAATTGGTCAGAATTTTTCTAGTTGAGGTTTCATAGAGTTGCCAGGTCAGGTTTTGTGGGACATGAGGATTTGTGTTAGCAGCCATGGTGTATCAGGAGGAAGAGTTGTGTTGTTGAAGAAGGTGCAGCTTGAGTGGGTTGTTTGGGTGTTTGGACAGCTTCCATTTTTTTCCTTGTAGTCCTCCGATATGACCAAGGGGTCTGCAGGTCAGGCGTGGGGGTAGTGGACCCATGTGGCGATCCCATCTATTTTGATGGTTCTGGGGGTGGTAACAGACCCTAAGAGCCATCAGCTGACGGATTTCCCTAGGGGAGTGACATTCACATTTGTTGTTATATTTTTTCCTATGTAAGGGAGTTTTCTTTTGACTTAACATCTCAGCCAGGGAAAGGGGGTGATGTATTCTTTTCTGTGATACATCCTACTGACTTTGGGATGTTGTCAGGGGCTCAATGAAATGCTAGTCAAAAGCAACGAGGGAATTCAGGCAATGGGGCATCTTTCAAAGTATCTGGTTTGCAGATTCTGTTGAAGAGACAGGGAGTGTTCACATTGGCTAGACCCATTCACATCAGCAGCAAGTCCAGAGCTCACAGTCTCCAGGAGTATGTTGTAGTCAGCACCTGATGCTCGTATGTGTCTGCCAGAAACAGAAACCGGTTTCAGATGAGTTTAAACTGGGAACAGAAGTTAAAACTTATGTACTCAATCAGAACTCTTAGGTCCAAAGTTTTAGTGATCAAGAAGGGCAGGACTTCCAAGATCACGGGAGAAAATCCTGTCCTCAGGAACAGACAGGTGGGACGATAAAAGCTGTACTTTTCTGGAGTCCTTTTGACCTGAGAGAAGTGGATCCAAGCTTTATGATCATTGATCCTCTGAAGCCTATATGAACTCTATTATACAAAGGGACATAAAGGTTTCAGACATATTAGCATTAACAATCTGTACTGAAATTCACATTGTAGAAAAAGCAGATACCTTTGAGTCCTAGCAAAAACTACAGGTTTGGGTTAGAAGCTTGTACATTTTTCTTCTGACCAGTGAGCCAGGTATGGATTGGGCAGAGGTGACTTTGTTGTTGTTTTAAACTGGCAAAGCTAGCAGTCATCAAAGTGTCAGAGTTCTTGAGAAGGATAACATTTTACCTGAGTTACTGACTAATGAATAACAGAGATTTATTGGCTGACTGTATGGACAGCCACCTCTGGAGTCAGAGTCCTCCATAGTTGTTGAAGGCAGAGGCTGTTAAGGACATCTGCCTTCTGCTAATAGCATGGGACCTGTAGATTAATTAGGAGCTTTAGAAGGACTTGCCTACCATTAGCCCAAGAAATGGGGAGGAAGTCAATTCCACTGTTCTCTTGTCCACGGTCTGAAAAGTCCCTTGAAGCAGGTGAGGTGAAAGCCAGGCTTGCTCAGTGGCTAGCATTGTCATTTTTGTGGGTGGAATTTTCATCAGTCTTTTTGGAGGAAATGGGGTGGTGCCTGAATTTGGCCCATCTCTCTGTAATGAAAAATTTTTTAAAACTAAAACATGTTAAATGCCATATTCTCTAGATCTCTGAGTAGTTGAGGGCTGCCTATTTAGTATATCTTAGCAGACAAAATTTGTCTTTAATTACTTATCTTAAGCATACAGGTGGCTAGGTAAGGCTTTATTCCTGTAATTAATTAATCTGAACTTAGTGTGGCTACAATGATGTTAGTGCGGGATCTGTCTGGAGAACTGGATTTAAACTGAGAGGTTGTGGAGGGATGTTTTATTTAGAGACCTCCAGTCTGATTGTAACTGGTTTTAACTTAGCAAACAGACAGGACATTTAAAGAGACAGAGTGACTTACAACTGTCAGTGACAAGAATGTAGATCCTCTGCAGATGGAACAGGCAGGATTTTTGTGTGAAATGGGTGCCCTACTGGTCCCTGGAAAGGCACGACATCCTGTAAACAAGTCGTGTGGAACAGAGCCAGTGAAAGAAGAAAACTGCCAGTGACAGAAATAAAAGGCAAAAAGGTGAAGGAATTACGTCTGGCAGCAGAATTTAAGCTTAACTTTTGAAAACATAAAGTAAATCAATTGTCACCTAGGTTACTGTTAAATTTCTGTTCCTGATAATCTGAATTTAATGACCAGAGCTCAGAGATAAATTTTAAACTATGTCTGTAAATGACTGACTGCTGTTAGCAATAGACAGCAAAAATATCTAAACCATTTTTGTTTGAGCTTTATGCTTGTATCAAAATTTATGATTACACCAGAAACGGAGATAAAACTTTTTAACAAAACAGTATATACAATTTTTTGAAAAAATAAACAGAGCTTTCAAACCAGAATTAACCTAATATAGGTAAAATTTTAATTTACATACCAATTTTTAGGTATGAGAAACCACAGTAAATATAGTTCATTTTTATATCTTACCCCCTTTTTATCTTAATTAATAATATTGTACCAATTTTTTAAAAATAACAAGAAAGTGTAACCTATTAAATTTAAATAACTAAAACCCATATTTTTTCTTTTCCTGTGAAAACAAAACCATTAAAAAATAGGGTGGGGGAGGCACAAATCAAAAATAGGAGTCTCTTGTTAGGCCAATGGCACAGATTACTGTTTTGCATTTAAAAGTCTACAGATGGATTTTGACCCAAAACTTGTTTTTATTTGTTTTACTTGAATTGGTTTCCATCATTGAGGTCTACATCCAGGTCCACATGTCTTTTGTCATTGATTGGCCGTGCATAAAGAGCTAATAAAATGTACTTATTTCTCCCTGGCACAAGTTATGTGAAAAATTCAAGCAACTATATGTCTGATAGAGGACCTACACGAAACTCAGCAGTGACAAGAACAAATGAGTCAAGTAGAAAATGGGCAAAAGCCAGGAACAGCCATTTCATTAGATGGCAAATGGCTAGCACACAAAACGATGGTCAACATCATATTAACCCATTAAAACCTGTGCCTTGACCATTCTGCTTGAGTTGGCTGCTAACATCCCAAGGCAAGGCACAGCATAGAAAGACTGTGTCCAGGCACCAGGACCCAGCAGGGGAGTATTGGCCAGCAGCCAGCAGCCAGACTATAACCTCCCTGCCTGGAGCCGATGCAGCAGAAAATTTTATGTTTTTATAAGGGGGATTCTGTCCTGAGTAACCCATTTGTCCTTTTTTGATGTTAACACTGTTACTATGGGTAGCCGCTCTAACATTGCCTCAGTGGGCCAAAGTCAAGTCAAGGGTTGAGGATGGAGATTGCATCCCAATTAGGTCCATATTGTCAGTATCATTCAGACAAGACAAGACAAGACAAGACAAGACAAGACAAGCAAACACAGCACTTAGACAAGACAAAAAAGAAACAACTCAAGAGTCAAACAGAAGAGCCCCAAACAGAGTATCAGATTTCTGCAGAATCCACAGGGTCGATTTTTGCCAAGCTCAACCAGACCAAAATCTGTACAGAATGGACAAGACCCACCAGGGGCTTGTTGTTCTCAATAATTTCCTTCCAAACAGACAGGATCCAAAGACACTGATGGGATGGCCCCACATGGTCCCCCATCCAGACAAGGAAGGTGATGTCTCCCAATTCCTCCTGGTCTACCTAATAGCATGTCCGCCTAGGTATATATGACTCGTGTAGACTTTAATTCAGATACTAGCCAGAAGAATTCAGATGCTGGCCAGCAGGAGGACAGAGAACAGAGAGAACAGAAAAGAGAGGATCCAACTTACCTAGCTGAATGCTGAAAACCTTTGAGGTCTGGGGTCCAGAGGAGGGTCTCTGGAGTTCCTGGACAATGCAAAAAAATGATGTGCCTAAGTCTCGAAGACTCCCAGAGACTACCAAGAAGACATTTCACCAAACTGCAAAAGCAAGGCTTTATTGTTTAATCCTACCAGTAGGGACTCTATCTAGCAAGCTGACACAGCAGCTGCCTGGAGGAAGCCAAGTCCCTTGTCTATTGCCAGAATTTAAAGGAAAGAAAATCACAGAATTACATCAATAGGTATGAGTCTGTTCCTGATTGGGGAACAATTAGGGGAAATTCCCTGAGTCAGGTCAATGGGTTTGTTAGTATTTTGATTGTCTGGTTACAGATGGGAGCATTAGTGGTTTCTATGACTTTGCTATTTGCAGGTAGGCTGTTCTCATTGGTTGGTGCTAAGAGGGAGCATTCTGTGGTTTCCCTATCTCTTGGAGATAGTTTATTGTCAAACACAGTTTCCAGAAAGGTTTTTCTGGAGTTTTGCTCACAACACAAGAACTAGAGGCTAGGTGACTGGATTTGTTTTGAAGGCTTTTCCACAACTTTTACATTTATATAGTTTCTCTCTAGTATGAATAATAAGAGTTGAATGGGAACTTAAGGCTTTGCCACATTTATATAATTTCTCCCCAGTGTGATTTATTAGAATTGAAACCTCTGAGTTTAGTTTACCTCTTTCAGTATGACCTAATGATTCTCTGAATTTCCTAAATGTCTGCTGTTATGTTCCCCCTTCCATTTCTAATTTTATTAATTTGGATATTCTCTCTCTGCCTTTGGTTATTTTGGATAAGGGTTTGTCTATCTTGTTGACTTTTTCTCAAAGAACCAATTCTTTGTTTCATTGATTCTTTGTATTATTCTCTTTGTTTCTTTCTTATTGATTTCAGCCCTTAGTTTGATTATTTCCTGTACTCTATGCCTCCAGGGTGAGTTTGTTTCTTTGTTTAGTAGAGCTTTCAGGTATGCTGTTAAGTTGCTAGTGGGAGATTTCTCCACTATCTTTTTTTTGTTGTTTGTTTGTTTTGTTGTTTGTTTCTCTGTTGCTTTGGAGGCTGTCCTGGAACTCACTATGTAGACCAGGCTGGCCTCGAACTCACAGAGATCCTCCTGCCTCTGCCTCCGGAGTGCTGGGATTAAAGGCATGCGCCACCACTGCCTGGCACACTGTCTTTATGTAGGCATTTAGTGCTTAAACTTTACTTTTAGCATTGCTTTCATAGTGTCACATAAGTTTGGATATGTTACGCTTTCATTTTTGTTGAATTATAGGAAGTCTTTAATTTCTTTCTTATTTCTTCCTTGACCTACTGATGATCCAGTTGAGCATTGTTCAATTTCCATGAGTTTGTAGGTTTTTGGCAATTAGTGTTGCTGTTGAATTGTAACTTTAAGCCATGGTGATCTGATAAGATACAGGGGGTTATTCCAAGTTTTTTGTATCTCTTGAGATTTGTTTTGTTACTGAGTATGTGGTGAATTTTAGAGAAGGTTCCATGAGGTGCTGAGAAGAAGGTATATTCTTTTGTGTTTGGGTGGAATGTTCTATAGATGTCTGGTAAGTTCATGTGAGTTCCTTATTTCTCTGTTAACTTGCTGTCTGGCAGACATGTCCAGTGGTGAGCATGGGGTGTTGGAGTCCCCCATATTAGTGTGTGGGGTTTGATGTATGATTTAAACTTTAGTAATTTTTTTAACAAATGTGGGTGCCCTTGTGTTTGGGGAATTGATGTTTAAAATTGAGACGTCATCTTGATGAATTTTCCTTGTGAGGAATATCAAATGTCCTTTTCTTTATTTCTTTTGATTGATTTTAATTTGAAGTCTATTTTGTTAGTTATTAGGATAGCTATACATGCTTGTTCCTTAGGCACATTCAATTGGAAAATCTTTTCCCAACTCTACTCTGAGGTAATATCTGTCTTTGAGGTTGAGGTGTGTTTCTTGTATGCATCAGGAGGATGGGTCCTGTTTTTGTATCCATCCTGTTAGTCTTCGTCTTTTTATAGTTGAATTGAGACCATTCATACTAAGAGATATTAGTGACCAGTGATTGTTAATTCCTATTATATTTTGTTTTGTTGTTAATGATGATAGCGTGTGTGTGTGTTTCTCTTCTTTGAGGTTTGCTCATGTGAGATTATCTATTGCCTGTGATTTTATGCATATAGCAAGCTTCTTTGGGCTGGAATTTTCCTTCTAGTACTTACTGTAGGGATGGATTTGTAGATAGGTATTGTTTAATCTGGTTTTGTCATGGAATATCTTGTTTTCTCCATCTATAGTGATTGAAAGTTTTGCATGGTATACTAGTCTGGGCTGGCATCCATGGTCTCTTAGTGTCTGCAGAATGTCTGTCCAGGCCCTTCCAGCTTTAAAAGTCTCATTGAGAAGTCTGGTGTAATTGTGACATGTCAGCCTTTATATGTTACTTGGCCTTTTCACTTTGCAGTGCTTAGTTTTCTTTATTCTGTATGTTTGGCATTTTGATTATTATATGGCAAGGGAAGGAAACTTTTTTGGGGTAGGGGAAATTCAGTCTATTTGGTGTTCTGTAAGCTTCTTATACTTTCATAGGCATATCCTCCTTTAGGTTGGGAAAGTTTTCATCTATGACTTTGTTGAATATATTTTCTGTGACTTTGACCTGGAATTCTTCTTCTATCTCTATTATCCTTAGGGTTGGTCTTTTCATGATGGCCCATATTTTCTGGATGTTTTGTGTTGAGAATTTGTTGGATTTAACATTTTTTTGACTGATGAATCTGTTTCCTCTATTGTATTTTCAACGCTTGAGATTCTCTCTTCCATCTCTTGCATTCGGTTGGTTATGCTTGCATCTGTAGTTCCTGTTCATTTACCCAGATTTTCCATTTCCAGAATTCCCTCAGTTTGTGTTTTCTTTATTGCCTCTATTTCAGTTTTCAAGTCCTAGATTTATTTGATTGTTTTTTCTTGGTTTTCTTGGCTTTTTAAGGGATTTTTAAAAAAATTTATTCCAACTCTTTGTCTTTTTCTCCATTTCTTTTTTATTTTTTTAATTATGAAGCTGTTGGCCGTTTGCTATGGTTTCTAATTGGCTAGCTCTAACTTAATTATTAGCCCATAATTACTAATATGTATTTTATAAGGACTCATCTTTCTGAGGATGTCATCTCAACATGTCCTGTCATCCCACAATCACATTGCGACTCTCCACCCTTTATTTCATTTCCCAGAATCCTCCTTAACTCCTATTCCCACCTATCTTGTTTCCCTGTTGGCCAATAGTGCTTTATTTACATGCACACAGAAGGACTTTCCCCATCATCTCCTCTTTTCTTCCTAAATCAAAATAAAGGTTTTAACTTTAACATAGTAAAATATATAACAAGGCAGTTATTAAGCAAAAACTATAAATACAGTATTTAGTCCATTAACATTTAGCAAGATTTAAAGAAAATATCATCTATCCTATCTTTGTGAGTCTAAAGGCTTATATGCAACTTATCTTTAATCCTAACTTAGGAAAACCATAATTATAACTAGCTGTCTTTAACTCCATCAAAGACCACAGAAGGATAATATGTAAAATCTAGAATTGACAGAGATATCTTACTACCTGGACAGTCACCCGAAGTTCCTCGGTAATGTTGGGTCATCCATCTTCAGCCCATAGGCCACATTGTGTCTGCCAGACTTCTCAGAAAGCAGGAAATTTTAAACTGTCCATATGCCTTGGCAGTTTGTCAGTCATTTTTCTTTATCCTGCAGAATGTCTGGCAGAACTGTTGCATTTCCTCCATTTCTTAATGGATTTTTTATTTCTTCTTTCCCCCTCCCCCCTGTGCTCCCAATTTACTCAGGACATCTTGTTCCTTCCCCCTTCTCAGGGAGTCCATGTATGTCTCTTTTAGGGTCCTCCTTATTTTCTAGCTTCTCTGGGGTTGTGGACTGTAGGCTGTTTATACTTTGCTGTATGTCTAAAATCCAATTATGAGTGAGTACATACCATGTTTGTCTTTCTGTGACTGGGTTACTTCACTCAGGATGGTTTCTTCTAGTGTCATCCATTTGCCCACAAATTTCAAGATTTCATTGTGTGTTGTTCCCCCCCCATCCCACTTAGTAGTACTCCATTGTGTAAATGTACTACATTTTCTTTATCCATTGTTCGGTTGAGGGGCATCTAGGTTGCTTCCAGGTTCTGGTTATTATAAACAATGCTGCTATGAGCAGAGCTGAAGAGATGTCCTTGTGGTATAAATGTACATCCTTTGGATATGTGCATAAGAGTGGAATTGCTGGGTCTTAAGGTAGATTGATTCCTGTTTTCCTGAGAAACTCCCATACTGATTTCCAAAGTGGCAGCATAAGTTTGCACTCCCACCAGTAGTGGAGGAGTGTTCCCCTTTCTTCACATCCTCTCCAGCATAGACTGTCACTGGTGTTTTTGATTTTAGCCATTCTGACTGGAGTGAGATGGTATCTCGGAGTTATTTTGATTTGCATTTCCCTAATGGCTAAGGATACTTTCTCAAATGCCTTTTGAGAAATTCTCCATTGAGAATTCTCTATTTAGACCTGTACCCCATTTTTTCCCATATTTTTTATTTAACTTTTTATGCATGTCACTTTCAGTTCCCTCTCCCTCCTCTCTTCCCCCACCCCAATCCTCCCAATCCCTCACCTCCACTTCATCTCCCCTCCACTCCCCAGGGAGGGCAAGGGCCTCCATGAGGGATTTCCAGAGTCCTTCACATCATCCCAGGAATGGCCCAGGTGCTTTCCCATGCGTCCAGGCTGAGAGAGCATCCCTCCATGTGGCATGGGCTCCCAGAGTCCCTCTGTATGCCAGGAATAAATACTGCTCCACTCTCCAAGGTCCCACAGATTGCCAAGGCCTCCTCTCTGTCACCCAGGTTAGGTGGGAGGATGTCTGGATCAGTCCTATGCTGTCCCCGCAATCATCAGTCTGGGGTCCATGTGATGCCCCTGTGAGCCTCGCCCCTGTGAGCCTTGCCAGCCCGATCCCGATTCCCTTGGTCATCACTCCTCTTTAATAATGGGTTCCAGGAGTTCAATTCAGTTCACAGCTGTGGGTGTCTGCCTCCATCTCCAACAGCCACTGGATGAGAGTTCTAGGATGGCATATAAGGCAGTCATCATTCTCACTATCATGGGAGGGCATTTTAAGTAGCCTTAATGCCAGTTGCTGTCATTCCTGTAGATCTGTGAGGATCTCAACATTGCCAGATCTCTCCTCTAACTTATAATGGCTCCCTCTTTTATGGTATCTCCCATCCGTTTCTCCTCTATTCTTCCCTGGCTCAACCTTCTTGCTCTCCCGTGTTGTCCTCTCTTCTCCTCTTCTCTCCCTCATTTTCTCCCATCTCCTTCTGCCAAACCCTTCTCCTCCTCCCCAATCTAATTAGGAGATCGCATCCCACAACCCTTCTCCGGGTTATCATGCATATCTCTCTTAGGGTTCTCCCTGCACCCCAGACTCTCTGGTGGTGGGATTGTGGGCTGGCAAAGCCCTCCTCCATGTCTAAAAAATATATGAGTGAGTACATACCATGTTTGTCTTTTTGTGACTGGGTTACCTCACTCAGAATGGCTTCTTCTAGTGCCACCAATTTGCCTGTAAATTTCAAGATTCCATTTTTTTCCTGCTGAGTAATACTCCATTGTGTAAATGTACCACATTTTCTTTATCCACTCTTCAGTTGAGAGTCATCTAGGTTCTTTCCAGGTTCTGGCTATTACAAATAATGCTGCTATGAACATAGTTGAGCAGATGTCCTTATTGTATGAGGGTACATCTTTTGGGTATATATACCTAAGAGTGGAATTGCTGGATCTTTTGGTAGACGGATTTCCATTTTTCTGAGGAATCTTCATACTGATTTCCAAAGTGGCTGCACAAGTTGGCATTCCCACCAGCAGTGGAGGAGTGTACCCCTTTCTCCACATCCTCTCCAGCATAAACTGTCATTAGTGTTTCTGATTTTAGCCATTCTGACAGGAGTGAGATGGTATCTCAGAGTTGGTTTGATTTGCATTTCCCTAATGGCTGAAGATGTTGAGCACTTTCTCAAGTGTCTCTTGGCCATTTTGGATTCCTCTATTAAGAATTCTCTATTTAGTTCTGTACCCCATTTTTAAAGTGGATCCTTTGGTGTTTTGGAGACTTGCTTCTTGAGTTCTTTGTAAATTTTGGAGATCAGCCCTCTGTCTGATGTGGGGTTCATGAATATCTTTTCACATTCTGTGGGCTGTGGTTTTGTCTTGTTTACTGTGTCCTTTGCCCTGCAGAGGCTTCTCAATTTCAGGAAGTCCCATTTATTAATTGTTGATCTCAGTGTCTGTGCTATTGGTGTTATGTTCAGGAAGTGGTCTCCTGTACCAATTTGTTCAAGGGTACTTCCCACTTTCTCCTCTAATAGATTCAATGTGGCTGGATTTATGTTGAGGTCTTTGATCCATTTGGACTTAAGTTTTGTGCATGGTGATAGATATGGTTCTCTCTGTTATCTTTTACATTCCAGCATCCAGTTACTCCAGGACCATTTGTTGAAGATGCTTTCTTTTTTTCCATTGTATAGTTTTAACTTCTTTGTCAAAGATCAGGTGTTCAAAGGTGTGTGGGTTGATATCAGGGTCTTCGATTTGATTGGTCTACCTGTCTGCTCTTGTGCCAATATCAAGCTGTTTTCAGGACTATAATATTTCAAGCTATAATAGAGCTTGAAGTCAGGGATGGTGATGCACCCGGAAGTTCCTTTATTGTACGGGGTTGCCTTGGCTATCCTGGGTCTTTTGTTTTTCCATATAAAGTTGAGGATTGTCCTTTCGAGGTCGGTGAAAAATTGTGTTGGTATTTTGATAGGCATTGCATTGAATCTGTAGATTGCTTTAGGTAAAATTGCCATTTTTACTCTGTTGATCCTACCTATCCAAGAGTATTGGAGACCTTTTCATTTTCTGGTATCTTCTTTAATTTTTTTCTTTAAAGACTCAAAGTTCTTACTGTACAGATCTTTCACTTGTTTTGTTAGCATTACTCAAAGATATTTTTTGGTATTTGTGGCTATTGTATAGGGTGATGTTTCTATGAATTCTTTCTCGTCCCCTTGATTGTCTATATATAGTAGGGCTACTGATTTTTTTAGTTAATTTTGTATCCTGCCACTTTGCTGAAGGTGTTTATCAGCTGTGGGAGTTTCCTGGCAGAATCTTTGGTTCACTTACATAGACTATCATATCGTCTACAAATAGTGAAAGTTTGACTTCTTCCATTCCAATTCATATTCCCTTGATCTTCTTGTGTTGTCTTATTGCTCAAGCTGGAACTTCAAGTACAATATTGAAGAGATATGGAGAGAGTGGACATCCTTGTCTTATTCCTGATTTTAGGGGAATCACCTTCAGTTTCTCTCCATTTAGTTTGATGTTGGCTGTTGGTGTGCTGTATATTGCTTTTATTATGTGTAGGTATGTCCCAGTTATTCCTGATCTCTCCAAGACCTTTATCATGAATGGATGTTGTATTTTTGTCAAAGGCTTTTTCAGCATGTAGTGAGATGATCATGTGGTTTTTCTTTTTCAGATTGTTTATATGGTGGATTACATTGATGGATTTTCATATGTTGAACCATCCCTGCATCCCTGGGATGAAGCCTACTTGATAGTGGTGAATGCTTGTTTTAATGTGTTCTTGGATCGATTTGCCAGTATTTTACTGAGTATTTTTGCATCACTGTTCATGAAGGAGATTGGTCTGTAATTCCCTATCTTGGTTGTGTCTTTGTGTGGTTTGGCTACTAATGTAATTGTAGCCTCATAAAAAGAATTTGGCAGTGATCCTTCTGCTTCTATTGTGTGGAACAATTTGAAGAGTTGCATTTTTGGTAGAATTCAGCACTGAAAACATCTGGCCCTGGACTTTCTTGGTTGGAAGACTTTTTATGGCTGTTTCTATTTCTTTAGGGGATTTATATATTTTTATATTGTTTATCTCTTCTTGATTAATTTTGGTAAGTGATATCTATCCAGAAAATCTTCCATTTCCTTCAGATTTTCCAATTTAGTGGAGTACAGATTTTCAAAGTATGACTTGATGACTCTTTGTATTTCCCCAGTGTCTGTTGTTATGTCCCCTTTTTCATTTCTGATTTTCTTAATTAGCATGTTTTCTCTCTGTCTTTTGGTTAGGTTTGATAGAGGTTTGTCTATCTTGTTGATTTTTCTCAAAGAACCAACTCTTTGTTTCATTGATTCTTTGTATTGTTTTCTTTATTTCTACTTTATTGACTTCAGCTCTCAATTTGATTATTTCCTGGCATCTACTCCTCCTGGGTGAGTTTGCCTCTTTTTGTTCTAGAGCTTTCAGGTGTTCTGTTAATTCTCTAGTGTGGAAATTCTCCAGTTTCTTCATGTGAGCACCTAGTGCATTGAATTTTCCTCTTAGAACTGCTTTCAAAGTGTCCCAAAGTTTTGGGTATGTGCGCCTTCATCTTCATTGAATTCTAGGAAGTCTTTTATTTCTTTCTTTATTTCTTCCTTTACCCAGGGGTGATGCAATTGAACATTGTTCAGTTTCCATGAGTTTGTGAGGTTTCTGCAGTCTGTGTTGACAGTGAATTCTAATTTTAAACCTTGGTGGTTCGAAAGGGTACAGTGTTATTCTACTTTTTTTTGTATCTGTTGAGGTTTGCTTTACTGCCAAGAATGTGGTCGATTTTAGAGAAGATTCCATGTGGTGCTGAGAAGAAGGTATATTCTTTTATGTTTGGGTGTAATGTTCTATAGATTTCTGTTAAACCCAATTGGGTGATAACTTCTGTTACTTCCTTTGTTTCTTTGTTAAGTTTCTGTCTGGTGGACCTGCCCAGTGGTGAGAGTGGGGTGTTGAAGCCTCCCACTATAAGTGTGTGGGGTTTAATGTGTGATTTGAGTTGTAGTAATGTTTATTTTATGAACGTGGGTGCCTTTATATTTGAAGCATACATGTTCAGAATTGAGACTTCTTCCTGTTGGGGTTTTCCTATGATGACCATGAAATGTCCTTCTTTATCTCTTTTTATTAATTTTAGTTTGAAGTCTATTTTGTTAGATATTAGGATAGATACACCCACTTGCTTCTTATGTCCATTTAATTGGAAAGTCTTTTCCCAACCCTTAATTTTGAGTAATCATCTGTCTTTGAAATTGAGGTGTGTTTCTTGTATGCAGCACATGGATGGATTCTGTCATTGTATCCATTCTGTTAGCCCGTGTCTTTTTATAGGTGAGTTAAGACCATTGATATTCAGGGATATTAATGGCCATTGATTGTTTCTCCTATTTCTGATTTCTGGTTGTTAGATTATCTATTGCTCATGTTATTTTGAGTGTAGTTAACTTTGTTGGGTCGGAGTTTTCCTTCTAGAACTTTCTGTAGGGCTGGATTTGTGGATACGTATTGCATAAATCTGGTTTTGTCATGAAATATCTTGATTTCTTCATCTACAGTGGTTGAAAGTTTTGCTGGGAATAGTAGTCTTGGCTGGAATCTGTGGTCTCTTAGTGTTTATAGAACATCTATCCAGGAACTTCTGGCTTTCATAGTTTCTTTATACGTTACTTGGCCTTTTTCCTTTGCTGCTTTTAATAGTAATTATTCGTTCTTTATTCTGTGTGTTTGGTGTTTTGACTATTATGTGGTGAGGGGACTTTTTTGGGGGGCGTGCAGTCTATTTGGTGTTTGGTAAGCTTCTTGTAGTTTCATAGGAATCTCCTTCTTTAGGTTGGGAAAATTTTCTTCGATGATTTTCTTGAATATGTTTTCTGTACCATTGTGCCTGGCTTCTTTGCCTTCTTCTATACCTATTATTCTCAGATTTGGTCTTTTCACGGTGTCCCATATTTCCTGGATATTTTGTGTTAAGGATTTGTTGGATTTAAGACTTTGTTTTGCCGATGAGTCTATTTCCTTTAGTTTATCTTCAGCTTACCAGCTTCTGTCTTCCATCTCTTGTATTCTGTTAGTTATGCTTGCATCTGTTGTTCCTGATTTTTTTCACCCTTTCCAGCATTACCTCAGTTTGTGTTTTTCTTATTGTCTCCATTTCAGTTTTCAGGTCTTGAACTGTTTGAATTGTTTCCTTCATCTGTTGGATTGTTTTTTCTTGCCTTTCCTTAAGAGATTTGTTGATTTCTTGCATTTTTTTGGTTTGTGTTTTCTTCCATTTCTTTAAGGGATTTTCTCATATCCTCTGTGAGGGCCTCTATCACTTTCAGGAGGTCATTTTGAAGGTCATTATTTTCTGTTTCTTCTGTGTTGGTATGTTCAGGTCTTGCTGGTGTAGAGTTTCTAGACTCTGGTGGTGTCATACTGGTTCCTCTGTTGTTAGCTGTGTTTTTATATTGCCTTCTTTTCATCCTTTGTTTCAGTGGGAGTTCATGGGGGTCCCTTCCTCTCGTGGTGGGTTTGGTTCTAAGTATCCTTTCCAGTGTGTTCAAGCAGGTCCAATACTTCAATGGGTGCAGGTGGGTCTGGGACACTCTCAAGCACAGGGTGGAGACCAGAGGGTACTTAAGCACCAGGAAGAAACTTAAACACTTTGGCACTTAACTACCAGGAAAGGACATGAAGACACTGAAGACTTAGGTGTGGGCAGATTCAGGGTGATCCTTCCAGGGGTTCAGGTCCCCTCTAGGTACAGAAAACACCCAGGGAGCTGGAGCTGGGGGATGTAGAGAGTTGGGGCTTAGAACAGGGCCCCTACTCACCTTAAGCACCTTAAGAGCCAGGAAAGCTGTACCTCATTTTTAAATTGGAATTTTTTTTGGTGTTTTTGAGACTCCAGGACTTCTCTCCCACCAACGAGACCAGGAAACTAGTGGATCCAGGGAGACCAGGGGACCCGCTGTTCCGGGGGGGACCAGGTACAACAGGCCCTGCATAGGGGCCTGTGTTCTAGTGTCTGGAGATTGCCTGGGAACTGCACAGAACTTCCAATCCTGGCAGGAGCCAAACACCCCAGACTCCAGGTCTTCTCTCCCACCAATGAGACCAAGAAAACAGCCGATTCAGCAAAAGGCCCAGGGGACCAGGTGAGAGGCTAAGCACCCCAGATTCCTGGTGTTCTTCTCCACCCAAGGGACCAGAAGTAGGACAAGGAATAGAAGAACTACCAGATTATTTGACTTGCTAGAACCCACCAAAAGGGAACTCTGGTCCCCTAACCACCAGACCATAAGGGTCTCTTTCTGTACCCACTAGAAGAAGAGATGGGAAAGAGACAATGCAAAAACACACTCAGCAACAGAAAAACAAATATGACACCACAAGATTCTAGAGACTCCACACGAGCAAGACTCCAACATTCCAATGCAAATGAAGCAGAAGAGAATGACCTTAAAACCACTTTCATGAAAATGATAGAGGACCTAAAAGAGGATTTATGGAACTCCCTCAAAGAAATGGATGAAAAAACAAACCAAAAAATGCAAGAAATGGAAGAAGAAAAAAGCAAAAAAGGCAGGAAATGGAAGAAGAAACAAAGCAAAAAATGCAAGAAATGGAAGAAAAAACAAACCAAAAAAATGAAAGAAATGGAAGAAGAAACAAACCAAAAAAGGCAGAAAATGGAAGAAAAATCAAACCAAAAATGCAAGAAATGGAAGAAAAAGCAAACCAAAAGATGCAAGAAATGGAAGATAGAACAAACCAAAAAATTCATAAAAGGCAACAAATGGACGAAAAGACAAACTGAAAATTGCAGGAAACAATGCAAACAGTGCAAGGCTTGAAAACTGAAATAGAGACAATAAAGAAACACAATCTGAAGAAAGGCAGGAAATAGAAAATCTGGGCAAACGGTCAGGTACTAGTGATACAAGCATTACCAACAGAATACAAGAAATGGAAGAGAGAATCTCAGGTGTTGAAGATACACTAGGAGAAATGGATTCATCAACCAAAGAAAAATTTAAGTCCAACAAATCCTTAACACAAAACATCCAGGAAATATGGGACACCTTGAAAAAGACCAAACCTAAGAATAATAGGTATAGAAGAAGGAGAAGAAAACCACCTCAAAGGGGCAGAAAACATATTCAACAAAATCAGAGAAGAAAACTTTCCCAACCTTAAGAAAGACATGCCAATGAAGGTACAAGAAGCTTACAGAACACCTAATAGAGTGGATCACAAAAAATGTCCCCTTGCCACATAATAATCAAGACCCCAAACATACAGAATAAAGAAAGAATATTAAGAGCAGCAAAGGAAAAAGGCCGAGTAACATATAAAGGCAGACCTATCAGAATTACACCTGACTTCTCCATGGAAACTATGAAAGCCAGAAGGTTCTGGATAGATATTCTACCAACACTAAGAGATCATGGATGCCAGCCCAGACTACTA